>NW_019384418.1:850842-886035 GCF_000671375.1 Centruroides sculpturatus | reverse complement strand
ATTGTGAGTCTTGCGATCTTTATTTCCGATCAGTTTACAGGCGTGTAAATGGTTGAAAACATTTATTGTGATTAAAGTTATTCCAAGCTGATTTTCAGTGCCAATAATTGTGGTGCAGAGTAATCTTCACCAAACGAGACTCTGGCAGCTATAGCACCATCATCAAGCAATCACCCTCTCATACAGGAGATTATTGGTGACTATTGTAAATTGGTGCTTCAATAAACTGTCATAAATTAATTAATTCAACTGCGTGATTAAGTTACTCCCTTTTCTCTCCTAAGCGAAGCAGATATATTCTTATCTCTATTTATCAACCCCTAACATTGAACGTAAGACTGTATAAAAAGTGTTCGATTTATATGGCGCATCTGAACTCGTCTGTCAGAAAATTGGCGCATTGTATGCAGAAGGTTGGCCACCCCTGTGTTAAGGGAACAGTCTTTCATGTTCCCAGTTTTCCAGACAAGTAGCCTACAAAGAAGGGTCAGTCGCCGACAATGTGTTAGTCTTGGAACACAAAAAATAATAAATGGTAATCCTTTGTGAACAGTTTTGTCTTCAATTTAAGAAAATTACTATTATAATAGTAATTTAAATGTCATAACTAGGTTAATAATGTTGTCAAATGTTATGCAAAATTCAAGATAAATGTAATAAAAAGTTTTTTATCGTGTTCGTTTACTGTCAATATGTATATTTTCGTTTAAAACATTATTGGCTATATGTCAGTATCTATAGTCAAGAATTTACGACATGCATGTAATGAATAACATTAGTTCTTTTGAAATGCTATGGTACAAAAGGTTCAGAAGTATCAAACAGACTGACAAAGATAAAAATGAACAAATTCTGGAGAAGTTTAAGGTTAAAAACTTTGTACAAAGGTTTCAATGCAAAGAATCTCAACATGGAAAGGATCTCAAAATGAACACATCGTACGTCTTCGGAAAATTTAATAAAGATAGTGTTCCAGAAGAAGTTTAAGGAAAACAGGAAAACAAGAAGACCCATATGAAACAAGAAGGCTTCAATGGAAGATAATTGTGAGGATCCGAATCCAGACTTTCAGTATATTTATATCATTACGTTATAATATCACATTGTATCTATACATCCCGAACTTCCTCTCTTTCAGAAAGAACGTCCGAGAATCTCAATCAAAATATCAAAAAAAGGTATTTATCGCCACGCGCAACTTCTGTAAACTCTCTCTCTGGAATCGAAAAAAAAAAACGTAATATCAGATATATATCTAATATCTACCAATCGTAGAAATGTATCTAAAAGCTAGCATATTTAAAATGGAAATGTTGTATGGCCTATCGTTAACCATTAAACAGTTGTTACGTCAACCCGTCTTTGAGTAAGTCACTTCCGCTGCGCTGCCTCTCCCTCTATCCCGAATCTGATCGCTCCTTTACGCGACCGCTCGCGTGACCTAGTTAGCGCGGCTTCCGTGTAAAACGAGACGCGGTGGTGTCATCCTGACAGGGCATCGAAGAGGTGCCGACCGATTGGTCACATAATATTAGGGACTAGACCAACAGAACATTGACAGAGACCGCTCACGACAGAAACAACAAGTGAAAAATTGTCTATCACCTGGAAACCCATCGATAGAGAATATCATGTGAATGAATAAATATTTTTATAAGAAATTCATTTTTATTTTTAATTTACTGATTTTTTGTCAAAGTTTAACAATTTTATAATTATGATTATGCAGCAAATTTAGGCTGCACTATACAATATAATACGTAACTATAATTTCGAATTAATTGAAACATTCTTGTTCTAAGATTAACATACCTTACCGACCCAACATTAATTGTTAATAGTACAATATGTATTTATGTTTTAGAAAATACAAAGGAAGCGGCGCTTCCACAGCTTCCATGGACTGCATTTACATTCAGTCACTGCTATCAACATGATAAAAGTTATATTAAAAGCTTGGTTTATTTTTTATTCTGTCATGTACAATGCAATGCAATGCAATGCAATGTACATAATTTTGCTATTAGATGCAATTTTTTTTCTTTTGAAATGGATGAAAAAGCAATGAAACACGTGAGAAAATTACAACACGGAAGACATTACTTAAAAGACATATCCACATACTTTTTTTGTAGCTTATTAACACACACATTTTTAGAAAATTTATTTTGACATACAAAGAGTATTTCATACAAATGAAATTTATAGCATCGTAGTTTTTAATGTTTACATTTTAAACGACGATAATTTTTGTGTGTTTCATATTAAAGATGTTTAATATATTGATAGTTATATAAATTTATCTTGTTACATATTAAAAACAATAATTTTAACTACTTATAATGAAGATAAATGATTTTTTTCCTATATACGAAAAATTCTATCTTTACACGCTCTCACGGAGAGGCGATTCAAGAAGAAAGCAATTGACGCCGATTGCTTTGTTCACGTATTTTGTCGGTTTTTCGCAAAAATATTATGTTAGGTGCAGGCAATGGGGATATTTATTTTTGTTCATAAATTTTGTTAGGGACGATCAATGACGTTACAGTAAACATTGTCACTTTGACGTAATTGATCGTCCTTAACGGAATTAATTGACATGAGGAATCCAAAACTGTAATAAAAAACATCGGTCTATAACTTCGCTTTCGAGATACGATTGGGTCAAAGTGACATTAAAAATAGCAGAGTTTTATCAAATTGAATCGATTAAATTAAAAAAAGAACAAATTTCTAAGCCATATAGAAGATACTTCGCTAACTGTCTGCTTTGTTAAATTAATATTGTTTTAGCATTCTTTGGTTTAATAAAATCTCATCGTTATTCTGATAAACANCACACAAGTTCTTACCGATAAAAGACTAAAAATGTATTAATTTCAAATCTTTAAAAATTTATTTGAAATAATTTTAAAATTATTATATATATCAATAATTAAGAAATAAAAAACAATAATAAATGGCTTTCAAAGAAACTTCAAAAATATTTTATTATTAGTTTCTCGCTAAATTTTCGTAACTGAATTAACAATACATTACAAACCTAGTGGAAAAAATATATATAACACAATATAAATATTAATTAACAACACCCACGGAAGGAAGTTTATGAATAGCTTTTGATACGTCCAAGGACGTTGTAATTGATATGGTGATGTTCTTAGTTGTGATAAAGATGCAATGAAAATACTATCGTTGCAAAGGCCTACAATTTATAAACTTAAAAATTTGCTAAAATTAAAACAGTGTTTAAATCAGTTAAAGAAAATATGGAAAATTCAAAATCAGAGAAAAAACCGCTTGAGGAAAAGTGAGTAATATTTTTCTGTTACATTTTTAAAGAGATTAGACATTAAAAATTTATGTTCCAAAGAAAGATGTATCATAGTTAAAATTGTAAATTTAAATAAATTAAATATAGAGTAAATAAACATACTTGTCTCTTTCTTGTATAGTGTAAAGTTTAAAAAAAAATTATCCAAACTATTCATATAAGTATTTTTAAAGAAAGAAGTTAACACATTTGTGTTGTTTAAATATAGTATTAGCAATTTATCACATTAATTATTAACTGTTTGTAGATATAAGTTTAAAACATATATTTAAATGAAATGGAATTTTAAAGATATTCTAAAGTTCTGAAACTGGATCATGATTCATAGTTTTAAAATCTTATGATTATCGTTAAAAGTATCATTTCATATATATAAAAATTCATTATTCATCTATACAAACAAACTATATTTTAAAACAGTTGCGTTGAAGATATTTTTGCGTAATGGGTCAGGCCTATCAAAAAGTGTTATCAAGTATTATCACGCTATTCCTCTAATTAAACAGTTCTGCAATTACAAGTATTTGTGGTTTTATAATTATCTTAGAAGATTTGTAGATTAAAAGTTTTAAAAGTATTAAGGCCCGCATAAATTAAATATTATCATTAATTACTTTTCTAGAATTCACTAATTTATTCTATGAGCAATTACACAAATTTGTCAATCAGTTTAAGAGGTCGCGATATTAGAGAAGTTGAGAAACTTTAATGATAAGAATTATCAGTTTACTTTTTCATTTTATAAACAATACAGATTTTAGTATAAAATAATTTAAATTTAATTATCGTAGGTTTTTAATAAATTATATGTAATAATTAACGTTTTGGCTTAAAAAATAATATTTTTATACGGATTTCGTAAAATATTGAATTAAAATTAATTTAATAATCAATTATACAACTTTATTATTTATTATCATAATTGTATGCATAACTTATTTTATACATAACAAGTAAAAAAAAGACAAAAAAATCATATTAAGAGTTCGGTTATTTTAGTTCGCCATTATTTTTATTCAGAAGTGTCGTGGGAGTGGAATGTTGCTTCAAAGTAGTTTATATTTTCCACAGGTAATACAGTTATGTACGAAATACTTGGTACAGATAGATCAAAACGTTTAGACGTGTATAGAGAACAGATAACATGTAAATATTCTATCACATATATTTTCTATTTATATTTTTGATTATAAAAAATACATAAATATTTAACAATTAATAGCGTTTTATATATTACCAGAAGGTAAGTCAAGACATCCAAAGTTTTTTTAATGTTAACTCTAACGCCCCATTGATAGCCGAATATGAAACGGTAATAGGGCAGTCAATGAAATTTCTCGAAACAAGGCTATATATTTAAACTTGACACCATCCAAAACTTTAAAAGTATATTTCGTGCACGCTGATTACTTTGTATTAAATAACTTTACTATTTGAACGCCATCATCCTGCTGGTAATATAGGAAAAAAAGTCTGTTGTGAGCCTGTGGTTGAAGTTAATTCGAGCGAAATAAGCTGTCGTCCTCCTGATGGATAAAGGATATTACCTGTAAATTTTCATTGCATTCGTTCAAACCGTGTTGAAATTTATAAAGAACTAACAAACAGTAGCAAAATAACTTCAATACAGTTATTAAACAATATAGTTTAAAAGAAAACAATGTGGTTCAAAAAGAGAAGGTTACAATTTAAACTGACTTTTTTTTACATTTAGAAAATACCGTAAAGATTTTTTATAACTATCAAAATTGTATAGAAGAAATTTAAAATATTCTCAAGTAGGAAGATGAATAAAATAAGAAAGATACTAGGTCAAATAACGTCTTAATTAAATAATTACTAACAATTCTATGCGAGGTTATAGCCTTGTAGCTTAGTCATATCAATTTTATTAGTAAAATGGTTTACATAATTAATTATTTAGGTATTTGAATAAAAACTGTTAAATAAGCTAATTATGTAACTTTAGTGCAGTTTTTAACGAAAGAATAAAAACAAAACTTTTTGAATAAATTTGTTAATTAACTTAATTCTCTAAGATTTATTATGCAAAATTAAAACGATGACAAGTTTAATTGTAAATCTAAAAGATTGTCTTTTCTATAAACTAAAAATTTTCTTGTTAAGTACGGTATAGCAATTGTTTTGAAATTATGCACATAATTTCATAACAAACGATGTACAGTACCATACTTAACAAGAACATTTTGAATCGTGGCAGATTATCACACAGGCTTAAAAAGCGTGTGCTTGGAGCTTTCGAAAGTTAGGAGCTTGAAAAAGAAATGAATTCTGCGAACCTTAGGCACAGATGTCATTTCTTCAAGACAATTTGCTGTAAATAGTGTAGTGAAAGTTTTTACTATTTAATAGCAGACAAAGTTTTTTTTCGACTGTTAGAAAATATCTTAAGTACAGTAATAAGTACAGTAATATTTAAAATCCTTTGTGCGCTTACGTGGGTAATAAGCGCACAAATTTGTAGGATAATAGTAGATATGTAAATGTTACCGCTAAATCTCGAAATCCGTTAATCTGCAGATTACCTAGCTAATCTGCAGATTAACTAGGGTGATCCGTTAAAGTTGTAAAAATTGTTCCATTTCTCAAATTACCTAGGTAATTTACAGATTATCTAGGTAATCCGCACATTACCTACTAGGCACTCGGTAAAGTGAAAATAAGATCTTTGCCACAAATAAATGTGCCACAAATAGGTGTACTTGTCGCAGAAACCAATTGCTATGAAATTCAAAGCGTCACCAATCTTTAGACTGCACTAATAAGTAAGCACAATTGGATAATGTTACCTATGGTGAGTAAAATGGCGGCTCGTCCCTGATTCCAGCAAAGAAAAGAAAAGAAACAGTGGGGACGCACGTTCAAACATAACCTAACCTAACCTAACCTATTCTAATAATTTGGTTGGTAATAATTATGGTAATTTATTAGAATAGGTTAGGTTAGGTTAGAACGTGCGTCCCCACTGTTTACTTTCTTCTGTTTGCTGGAATCAGAGACGAGCCGCCATTTTACTCACCATAGGTAACATTAACTGCACAATTATATCATGCGCTCACCAGAAAAAGTATGATAACTTTATTATTTTTCGTCTCCGGTCCAAAAGTAGGGTATCATTGAAGTCGTCTCGGTTCCCTCCGTTCAGATAGATACTCAAGTCCCGAAATTCCATAGGTGGTTATCTATATAATAAATTCCCTAATTGTATTAATATTTTAAACCGTTTGATTTTTTGTATGTTTTTTAATTGGTTGATGATTGATTCTATCAAGTAATTTGTCGATTGTTTGATTGTATTAACTTGATTCTTTAGATATCGAAAATTAAATTAAAGAACATTATGTTAATTTAAACGTGCAGAAACGTTGCTGTTATTCCAGCAAAGATCTTATTTTCACTTTACCGAGTGTCTAGTAGGTAATTTGCAGATTACCTAGATAATCTGCACATTATCTAAGTAATTTGAGAAATAGAACAATTTTAGAAACTTTAACGGATCATCCTAGTTAATATGCAGATTAGCTAGGTAATCTGTAGATTAACGGATTTCGAGCTTTAGCGGTAACATATAGGCCTACTATCTATTCACATAAGCGCAGATGATTTCTTTCAAAGTTTAGAACAAATGAAAAAGTTCTTCACTACTTGCGTTCGGTATGGTTGGTGTTTTAATTTCGTTTCTTTTTGTAAAAGAAACGTTGTAACGTAAGTATTCATATATTATATTATCGTTTACATTATATACAATAAGCATTATTTTATTGTCATTACTGGTTGTTACAATCAACAGAACAAGCCTATTAAAAACAACAAAATCTACTGCAATTTAGTCGATCATTAGAATCATACCATCGAATATTAAAATTAATTAATCACTAATTAACCACTTTTAAAGATGTTGTAGGCTATATAACAGAGGGAAAGTGTGGCAATTGGTAAAACAATGACTACATAAAGATTTTTACTTTTTTTAGACTTAGAGGAATCTTGAAATGTCGAAAAATTAAAAAAAAAAACAGTTGGTATTTTTCGATATTTGGGGGGCACAATTTTGTTTTCCCAATTGAACCTTAATAACTCTTGTGACTGTCGAAAATTTTTAAAATTTTTCAGGAAGGTTTGTATATTAGGAGCATTAATATTATTAAATTTTAGAGTCAAGGGCGTTGGAGACAGAAGGTCATCTATCATATTTCGAGTGAAAGTCAGACTAATGATTTTACTCGTTATTATCATTTACAATTATTATTATTATTTTATTTTTTATAAAACTTTCTTCTGCCTCAAAATTAAGCGTGTTGCCATTTTATAATAATTAATAATATAAATTTTTTGATAATTAAAATAAAAATAAATTTTTTTATTTCAATTATAAAAATATAAAATAAAATCTCATAACTGATAGCCTCGCACAATTTTAAATTTTTTGTTCGGAAAGTTACGTAACTCGTTGCTTGATTTTTTAAATTAAGTAGTAAATTGATTTGATAGCATTACTTAATATTTAGAACAAGGAGGCCTCGAAACCAGTTTGTGCGTAAATCCCGCAAAGTGCCCGATTCGCAATTGATTTTGAAGAAGTGCCGACGTGAAAGTTCAAACTGAATGAGAGCAAAGATAGGAGAACGATGACATTCGACCAGGAATAAAAATATAATGCGATCGTAATCATGTTTAAGAGCGTAGATTGAAGGGCCTAACATTATTTAAATGATCAACCTCAACACTTTCCGGATGCATCAATGTAATAAAAGATTTATGAAAATAATTTATAATATTTAAATTAGTGAAAAATGCTTTATGATATACTACTCCTGTAACTTACGAATTATAATTTCATATACATATATACTATTACTCATCTCTATTTTGTGGTTTTACACACTTTTTATGTTTGAGTGTTATATGAAAAAATTACGCAAATTTCATACTTAATCTTTTGAGAATATAGCTGATAAATGTTAAGATTTAATATTTTTGAATAAGTCTATTTTCGTTTTTGTACAATGATAGAAATAAAAAAAAAATAGAAAATGTAATTTTAAGATAGAGCATAGAAAATGGCGAAGAAAATGAATTTATCGATAGCAAGAATATCTTAACATTTATCATCTAATACCCAAATCTAAATTCTAATATTATTCTCTTATCAACTATCAAATGTTTATCACTGTCTGGTGAAAAGATGGATTGTTATGGAACGTAATTAAAAAAGTGACTCTTGTTTAATATGAGCCGTAATTAAATAGTTGGTGTCTTGTTTATTTCGAAAGCCTTGTGGTCAACACTTTATGAGTACAATTGAATAAAAATATATATACAGAATATATACATACATAACACGATACATTAGTAATACCAAACGATCTGCCACATTTTTATAGGTTTGTATTAAGATAATTAATAATAGTAAAGAAAGCAATTTGACTAGTGATGCGCTATTGATGTTGTCATTATTAAATATTTTTAAATTGGGCCCAACAGCGGTCAAGCGGTTCCGTTCTCTGAACACTGGGAATTCGGTCGTGGGTTCGCATCTTGCCAGGATGTTCTAACCACGTGGAGTTTTTCAGATTTCCTCCACGTCTAAAACTCCCGAATAAGAGCAGTTACCCTTAAAAAGTACTTCCGGAAGGCATTTCCCCTAGGCATATCGTCCGTTGGGTTGCAGTAAAATTTAGCAATCAAACTAGCTTTGAGTTTTATCTTAGTTTATTCTAAAAATCAAATTAACTGTTCTTTATTAAACGTTAATTTTAATTGGTACTGTAAATTTATATGTAAATCCTAAAATATAAATGTTTGATGACATCCAACAGGAAGAAATGGAACGGAAGGTACTTTTGTTCTTCATCTCATCTTCATTATTAATTTGTATAACGTAACGCTCACATTGTATTTGAGCGCTAAATTAATAATGAAACGTCATTGTATATCCACGGGCTTTTTTAACGCTGAATGCCTCTTTTTTAGCATGCCTATTATGGGTTCCGCCAGGCTAGGCCCCCAACAAGATTGCCGGCAGGGCCGACATATCCCGAAAGACCACCCCCCGAAAATATCCATGCGCTTAACAAATGATAGCAGAAAATAAAAAGGAGGCGTAAAAATTTCTCTGAATAACAGAAAAACACAGCGGAAATAATAATAAATCATTCGCGACTAAAGATAGAAGTTTACTCTTCAGACTTTATACAAGAAAAAAAGAAGCTTGAAAACTTGTTTATCAACAACTTTTATCTTTTCCTGGCTTTCGCTAACGTATCTTAATTTTATTACATTTGTTATTTAATAATATAAAAGCCTCTGTCTGCGTGTGTAGTATGAATTCCTTATAACTGCTGCAATTTTTGTCCAATCCACATGAAATGTTGGTTTTATTTGTTTTTATGTTCTGACGGAAAGTATATGCTACTTATTTTGCGGAAATATTAGCTATAGAATAAAGTTTTTATCAGTTTTAGTTCGGTGATCGCACTTACGTTGTCAGTGACCTCATTTAGTTCGTGCTTGAGGACGGAATTTCCACTAAGTTTCATTTTAAAATATTTTGGCAAATGGCGTATTTCAAACTTACTTCATTAATTTTAAACTTTAAAAATGGATAGCCGCATCGTTTCACTTCTATAACAAACTTTTTAAAAAAGATTTTCATATTGACCACGTGACATTCTGTTATTCAATCGAAAGTAACAATGTAACGAGCCTGTTATTTAGTGTTGTCAATCATCTAAGTAACGTAAATACAATTAATCTGTGTTTCGTGAATGTGGAATTAAAAAACTCACTATTTTGTCTAAATATATCTGCTTAAGGGAAGGCGAAAAATAAAATCGATCAGGCAAATTCTAGAGACTCGAAGTAAGACTTTAGTAGCATTGAGTAAGAATAATTTTCCAAAGGCCTTAATTTATAGAAATATCAGTAACTCTTCTGGAATTTCTTGAAATCTGTACTTGTCTCAATTCTTCAATCTCTACTTTCTCATAAAAAGTATTCTGTCATGTTGATAAGAGAATTTCTAGTTTTCTAATATTAAAGTATTTAGACATTCTTTTACATATNATAAAAACCGCCGTCTCTGTGTGTAGTATGAATTCCTAATAACTGCTGCAATTTTTGTCCAATCCACATGAAATATTGGCTATATTTGTGTTCTGACGGAAAGTATAGGCTACTTATTTTGCGGAAATATTAGCTATAGAGTAAAGTTTTTATCAGTTTTAGATCGATGATCGCACTTACGTTGTCAGTGACCTTATTTTGTTCTTGCTTGAGGACGGAATCTCCATTAAGTTGCATTTAAAAATATTTTGGCAAATGGCGTATTTTAAACTTACTTCCTTAAATTTAAACTTTATAAGTAGATAGTCGTATTGTGTCACTTCTATAACAAACTTTTTAAAAATTATTTTCATAGTGACCACGTGACGATCTATTATCCAATCGAAAGAAACAATGTAACGAGCCTGTTATTTAGTGTTGTCGCTGATCTAACTAACGTAAATACAATTAATCTTTGTTTCGTGAATGTGGAATTAAAAAGACTCACTATTTTGTCTGAAAATACCTGCCTAAGGGAAGGGAAGGCATAAAAATAAAATCGGTGAGGCAAATTCCAAAGACCGAGGTCAGACTCAGCAACATTGAGTAAGAATGATTTGCCAAGGGCCTTAATTTATAGAAATATCAGTAACTCTTCTTGAATTTCTTGAAATCTGTACTCGTACAATACTGTACTCAGTACAATTCTTTAATCTCTACTTTCTCATAAAAAGAGTTCTGTCGTGTTGATGAGAGAATTTCTAGTTTTCTAATATTAAAGTATTTAGATATTCTTTTACATATAAGTAACAACTCGAAATTTTTGTTGTATATAAAAGTCTTCTTTACATTCTTCAAAACAAACTATATAATTATGTTATTTTAAAAACTATTGATTTAAGAAACCGAAACTAGAAAATACTTGTGGTTGCACTGTTGTTTATGCAAGGCTTCGGTTTGATGTTTTACATATACAACACTTTTTAAAACGTCAACTTATTTTTAATAATGTTTCATAATTTTTTGAAATACATTTACGACATATAGTCTATATTTGGTGTTAAATTTTAAAATAATTTATTTTTTGCAGAAAATGCATCATTTGGAACAACAGGACATTGTTAGAACGTTACCTTATTTTGGTATCTCTTGTCATTTTTATTTCTTTTCTTGTCATGGTTGGTGTTTTATTACATTTTCAAAGTAAGTAAAAATAAAAAACAAACAAATAAAAAGATATAGTTACTTTTTTCCTTTTTATATATGATTATTGCAATTAGAAAGTTTTTTGTACATATTAACAAATCATAATGAAGAGTTGGAGTTGGATGTTTATTAGTAAACGTTCATGTACTAAAACAAAGGAAAATTGTAATACCATCGACGAAGAATACCAATTAAATATCATGATAAATACACAATTTTATTTTTAATTTTTTTTTAAAGATGGAACATTATGCCTTTCATAATGTTCCATCTTTAAAAAAATTTAAAAATTAAATTGTGTACTGTATTTATAATGATATTTAATTGGTATTCTTCATCGATATGATTTCAAGACGATTAAGCCTTCGTTTTTGCGTGTCACAACTATAGCTCTTGATCCTTACCAGTGAATAGATCTATAAAACAAGTTTTAAAAATTAAATTATTTATTGTACATATGTATTTGCTAATGCGAGTATAAAATGTTAATATATCAGAAAACATTATGTTAGTATATATATTACACAGGTCAACAGTGGTTTTGGTGCCCAGGTATTTTGAGCTGATTTCATATGAATTTGATGTCCTGAATTCAAATATGGCATTAGTTTTTGCCTAGGAGCTCTGATTTTTAAGATATAGCATTATAGCGAAATATACGTTTCAATATCTTAAGTTATATCCATAGATCAAGTAAAAAAACTAAACACGGAATTTTTATTATTATATTATGCAAATATTATTGTATACAAAGATAGAGGAAAAAGTCATCAATAAAACTAAACAGTTACATATGCATCAATGTCTTTAATTTAAACAAATTATTCTTTCAATCACCACAACAGTGTATTTCTATTAATAGGAATTATCATACTGGTGTATAAGATTACAGCAACACAGTCACACAGATTAAAATTGTTTTATTTACAATTGCCTGTAATTGTAAATAAAACAATTTTAATCTGTGTGACTGTGTTGCTGTAATCTTATACACCAGTATGATAATTCCTATTAATAGAAATACACTGTTCTGGTGACTGAAAGAATAAACAGTTACACATTTAGGAAGCTTGTTTTCCGTGACTTCCGTGAATGTATTTTGGAGCAATTCCTTTTTAAACTTCAGCTGTAATCTGCCATCATATGCGTATCCATTTTCCTTGGTAACGGTCCTCCATAGTTTTAATATCCTGGTGAAATCTTTCACCTTGTTCTTCACTGGTGTCTCCTAAATTTTCAGGAAAATGATCTAAGTGACTGTGTAAATAGTGCATCTTAATACTCATATTACACCCAAGGGATTTGAAACTGTTAAGTATCTCGTTTACCAGTTCAACATAATTTTCAGCTTTGCGTTTGCCTAGAAAATTTCTGACAACTGCAACAAATGTAGTCCAGGCTTTTCGCTCAGCTTCATTCATCGAATTTACGAAGGCAAGATCGTTAATGAGTTGTCTTATTTGTGGGCCATCAAATATTCCTGCTTTAATTTTTTCTATACTTAACTGAGGCATAAGAATTTTAGAAAGGATTGGGTGGGGCATAGCACAAAAAAGGTTGGGAAACACTGATCTAGACAATGCACGGTTAGAACTTACAAACTTACCTCAACTCTAGTTGAAGCATTGAACGTCAATTCGTTACCGAATGCTTACTTCATTTGGTGGATTTACCTAAAATTAACTGGAGGGCAGATTAACAAAATATACAGGAATCAATTCTTGCATATGTGATTTAGAACTGTACAAACTCAAATTCGAGTTGCACATTTCATGTAGCACTGTACGTTAAAAAAAAACAGATCTAAAAAAGTAGAGTCGATAGAGAAAAACTGATTTCATATTTGGATTCAGTGACCCAAATATGGCTAAAATCAGTTCTAAAATCCCAGGCACCAAGAAAAAAATTTTTTTTGTAGGCTTGTGTAATATAATGACAATTGTCACAACTTTCTGTAAAGACCAATATATACTAAGTCAATTCAAGAATCAAAACAGGTAAATGATATCATATCTTTAATGCTTTTCATTATCCCATTATCTTAGATAAATGCAATGATAGATATTGGAATTATTCCATATATGTATAAAATGTACAATAATGTTTTTGTGATAAAAATTAATTAATTATTATGAATAATAATTTAAATTTTAAATTCTGATAAATTATTTATATATTTTTTAAATTTAAAACTAGTATGTTTCATTCTTTATTTGCAGAATAATTGGTAATTAATTTGTGATTACATAAATGATAAGAATTTAATTTATAATACATACCTAATACTGTAAACTCAACTTGTGCACTGTCTTTACCAGATGCATTTGATGCAGAAATTGTATATCTCCCAGAATGTTTTCTTGTTGCTTTATTAATGCTAAAATCAGTATGATAATCTTTGTTTTCAATTTTAATAAAGTCATCATTTGAAAGTTTTATTTCACCAAATGTCCAAGTAATAGTTGGTGGAGGTTCACCTCTAACATCAACTTCATATTTATGTGATCGTCCAACTTTTACAACAATTGGAACTAAATTAGTGCGATCAATCATTGGTTTCACTGTAATTATAAGTAACAAAAATTAATGATCAAATTATATCTTTTTTAAGCTTTAAAATGAAATAATTTAATTCATGTAAAAGACATTGGTTTAGACTTATAGAACTTATTATTAATTAATTATTAAATAATNATGATTTATTTCAATGAAAATTTAATTAAATAATATTAGGCCAATACCATAATGCAATTTTTAAATGTTACCGGAAAAGTTAAACAACTCGTCCCTGTGTAGTTTTTATCTAGAATTCAATTGTATCAGAGTTAGAAAGTTTGTATTTTGCAAAATACCGTCTGTATTAAATTTCAAATACATTAATCTTCTTAAAAGCTATTTTTGAATTCAAAAATAGCTATTAAAAAGATTAATTTAAAAATAGGACGAAAATCAAATAATTGCAATTCAAATACGTTTTAATATTATTTTCAATTTACAATATTTTCTTTACATATAAATTTATTAAAACTATTTATCACTTATAGATAAATCTCAAAAACCAAAGAAAGAAGTTTGCTTAAATAACATATGCAAATTTTCAGGTGAGACTTATTTTTCATTATAGACTATTATTTCGTGATCTTTTCTGCTACTATTGCGAACTTTGAACGTATATTTTTATTTAATTACTAAATTAATATTATATAAATTTTTTAAGGAAAAAGTTTCATAACATATTGCACCAGACAAAATGATAAGATTCTTCTAATAATAAGCAAGAAGTATTATTGTTATTTTGTGTGGATTCGAAGATTCCCGCATCTAATTTTTCGTAGTTTCATTTTAGAAATTGTTGATAGATTTATAGTTATTAACCTCTGTTCGGAAGTAATGTCTCTGTTTTAATGTGAAGATAATAATAATAATATGTAGCCTACACGATGTAGATACAACTCTCATAATTCAATATTGGTTGTAGGTGGTTGGAAATATTTGACGTCTCGCTTTTCCAATAAATAAATAAATAAACTATTATGCAGCGAATTGTTAAAATTTTATGTGGATATAACCTTTTTAATTTTAGAAGACACTGTGGCCATTTGGCCTTTTGCAAGTGCCACAAAAATACAATATAAACAAACAACAGAAACACAAAAATCACCAGAAAAATTTTAAAAAAAAACATAAAACAACGAAGAAAGAAATTTCCTGCATTAAAACAGAAAAGGCATAAGTTGTCCGTTGCAGCCAAAACCCCTTCGGAAAATTTACTTTCCCTTCTTCCTTTCTTTCTTTTTAGTGTACAGTATATCAACTATTATGTTTAGATATTAAGTATGCATGAAAAAGTTTTTGATCTGCAGAATCGTTGGTTTTTTCGGTTAGAACGTTCTCGCTTTGAAGATCTAACTGAGAGGGTTTTTTCTGAGTTAAATTTCTTGTTGTTACTTATTTCTTGAAAATTTCTTTATAACAAGTTCCAATATTTTTTCGTTTGAAAGACTGGGGCAGTTTGTGCAATTGAAAGTTTTGTTGAGGATTTTAAGAATTTAGATGATGGCAGTTTTCCTTTCTGCTATGATTTTCTATAATGTTTAGAAGATAATTGTTATGTGTTTTAAGCTTTATAAATTTAAAGGAAAGAAGTATAATTCGCTTTGCGTATAATGTTGTCGATTTTTCTTGTTGATAACAACTGGAAGTTGATTCGTAGTAGTTTAATTTGAAAATGGTTCTCATTAGGTGATTTTGGTGTGTTTGCAGACGGTTAGCGATATAGGTAATCGAATGTAGTTCCTCATACAGTTATACCGTATTGAATTTTCGGTTCTGTACAGATGTGATATAGTCGTTTTATCGTATATATGCTTAGGAAATGCTGTATTTTTTGATTATGCCAGTAAACATAGCGACAGTTTTTGTTAAATTTTCGATGTCTGTGTATCTGAGTTTATCATCTATCAAAACACCGGGCTATTTTATGCGGTTAATTCTTTCTATCCTCTTGTCATTTATTACCATTTGAAGTTGTTCCTTGTCACAATTTTATTTTTATTTACAAAGTACAGATATTTTGTTTTGTTCAAGTTTAGTTTTAACATATTTGAGCTTACAGTTATAATCAGTTTGCAGAGGATGTTGTTTAATTCATGTTGCGCTGCTTGGGGGTCATAATTGGAATGTATTAGAACAACGGTTCCCAACCTTTTTCGGGTGGCGACACCCCTTTTATAAAAGCCAAGTGACCCGCGACCCCGATACAATTGATAAAGGTATTTTTAATAAGGTAATTAAAAAACAATGAAATTAGTTTTTTAGTATAATTTTATTTTAAATTATGTTTAATAATTAATTTAATGAGATGGCTGAAATTGCATGTATTATTAACCAGCCTCAAAATTCGCGGGTGAGATTTTGTTAACGCCAACCTCATGTCATTCTCAACATTTAATTTATTCCTCTCAAAACTCTCAACACATGATTCAACCAACTGTGACAGAATAGTGTACCCAGATTACACTTAATTTAATTTTTTAAAAATATATGAAATTATTCAAACTTTAAGACACCATTAAAAATAAATATTGCATTATAGTGAAAATTTTGTTTTAGTCTACTGCATAAGTTGGCGACCCCACAGAAAACCCGTCGCGACCCCCTTCTGGGTCGCGACCCATAGGTTGGGAACCCGTGTATAATTAGAACAATATCGTGTATATGCTATTACTTTCGCTTTTGCTATCATTTCAAATAGGTCATTCAAGTAGATATTAAAGAGTAACGTTGCAAGTATCCTTGGGGATTTTGGTTTTAGGTGAGAAGATTTTTCAATACTCACTGTTTACTTTTATTTGATATCTTCGTTTTAAAAGATACGGATTAACCATTGTAGAGGCACTCCTCTTAAGCAAGTATTAAAAAGTTTTTTTCTCGAGAATCCGGAGGTCCACGCTGTCAAAAGCTTTTGATAATTCTAGAAATTAGGCAATTACTGAACATGATTTGTCTAATTTATTCGTTAACATCCTGTTTGAAATGTAATAATGCGTCTATTGTGGAGAAGTTTTGTCTGTAAGCATATTGATGACAATGAATCACGTTTAGATTGGCAAAGTATTTCCAGAGTTTTTCTCTATTTACTGGCACGGGGGATGATGATAAGCGAGTTTTACTGGGGGCGAGTTTTACTGGCACGGGGATGATGATAAGCGGACGGTAATTTTCTATGTCGCTTTTAGACCCTTTATTTTTGCATATTAATATGATCGTTGGTATATTGGTATATTATCGTTCATCTTTGGTGGAGGGTTGCTTTCATTTATCCAGGTTTCAGTCAGCGCTATTATGCCGAAATTACAGTTATAGTCTTGAATAGTGTTCACCAATTCTGAAAATTTACTGTTTAAGCTTCTGACATTGCATTAAAAACGTACATCCAATTTTCTGTAAAATCTGTTATCTTGTTATGTTGTAGAAGTTCTTCCATCATGGGTATAAGCTGATAATTTGTTGTAAAGATTGTATGCGAATTGAGAATTAATGTCTTTTTTTTATGTATATATTACCTCCACTAGTCCATGTATTTATTATTTCTTTCCTTTTACAACAGTCTAGTTCTATAGAAGAGATTTCTATTATAAGGTGAAAGTGTTCGTTTACTACAACTCAATTGTTTGTAGTGGTGCGCAATTTCTTTTCCTTGATAATATTATTAATTTTTGCTTTGTAGTGGCGATATCTATCATAGAATTATATGATATTTGCTCCAAGTTTATTTTATACTGAGAAATTAGTAGTTCCCATTTTATATTGGCAATTTCTTGGTTGAAATCGAAAATATTTCCCCGAAAAGTACTATTATTATTTTCTAAGGTCGTTATTCCTGTCACTAAATTATCGAAACTTTCCGAAAGCAAAGCAATAGATTTTTGAAATTCGCTATTTGTTTTATTAGTATTTTCCACTTTTTTGTATATTGTCTTCAGTTCTGTAAATATTTTATCGAAATTCTCTTATACAATGAAGTTGAGTGTCATTGAAGTGTAAGAGGTCTGCCGAAGGATTTTGACGTTCTCTAGGTTCAAATTAGAATTGTTAGACTCACCCGAGTTATTTTAATCTGTTATTTCCACCAAGTTCTCTTCCAGAACTACCTTATCTCTTTGACATTTTCCCGTCTTGCAGCTTGAGCAATTCCAGTTTCCCTTAGACGTTTTGTTCAATTTTAAAAAGTTTGTACAAACTACACCGAAGCAATCAAAATTGGAGCTGATGGAGCTGACTAGACACTGGGAGCAAGTTAGAATGTCACTTTTTAATAGTTTGTAGTTGCATTTTTCACACCTACTTAATTTTCGAGTCGACAGTCGCCCAAGCCAAATTGCGCCACCTATATCGTTAGATTTCCAATATAGAAAATAAATAATAAATAATACAATATACAAAAAATAAATAACAAGGTATTAAACGTATTTAAATCAAAACTACTTATTGGCGTAGAAAAGCGAAATGGCAAGTATAGTATTTCGAAACATCTATTTAAGTTTAAAAATAAGCCTTTAATCCACTTTTAAAAATATTTAATAGAAATGTACTTTATTATACAAACGTAGATTATTATTACAGTGAAAGGGTTATCACACACATGAAACAATTAATGCCTTACATATCTCCTAAAATGCATTTCGGCCCGTAGTGTTAAGTCTACAGGTTTATAAACATTCTGATGGTTAATAATTTTATCATTTTTTTAAGTGTGAAGTCATGTAATATATTCTTTAGGATAATCTTGTCTTATATTTAATAGTTATTCACCTAACTTATAATGCCTTTAACACCGGAGACCAAAATGCATTTTAGATTTAAATATAATTAATTCTTCCATGCGTGTGATAACCCTTTCCTTGTGGTAATATTCTACGTTTGTATAATAAAGTATATTTTTACTAGCAGATAATTCCGGCGATGCTTGTGCAAAAAGTAACAATAGCGAAGATTAAGATTATTACATTATTGTCAATCTTACCCATTTTCATAGAATGAAAGATTTAAGTCCTCCTGTTTCCAGAGTAATTAGAAAATTTTTAGATGGATCTAAAAATATGTTCGATTTTCCGCAAAAACGCAAAAATCCACATCTGCGCCTGTAAATCTTGAACGCCGCTTTCTCTTAATACTTTCATTGTTACTTAACACTTCCTTCGTTAATAACCTCTCCCCCGCGGGGAATTTCGAAAATTCCTTTCTTAGTTTATGTTCTCAAGACGTACCCTAACTATGTACCAAATTTCAACCTTCAACTCTTAATTGTTTGGTCTCTGCGCTTTTTATTATTACAGTAGAACCTCGATTATCCGGACTAATTGGGGATGAAGGTAGTCCGGATAAGGAAAAATCCGGATAATCGAAACAAAGACTTTAATTTGTCATTTAATGATAATACAACACGTTTTCTTTTCGATGACATATCGGTAATATTAAAAATAAATACTGTATTTAAATCGTGATCAAATTTTCAAGAAACAAACGTTCGTATTGAATTTGGACTACTACTGACCAACGCTAACAGACTAACTATTGTTTAAAAGGCCCTCTGGTGGCGCAAGAAGACGGATTCTATAAAATATTTATGAATCAAAATTTGACAAAGTATCTATCATTTTATGACGACTATCGTTTTTCGTCGCGTTCGCGGCTTTTAAGTGATGCATAAACCTTCAAAACGATGGCATAGGCGGTGGCCCACGTTGCCCATGCTTTATGCCGCCCTTGGTCATAGAAATGAAGTAATTTGAAAATAAATTATCTATAAATACGTATGTCAAGTTATATTTTTATTACGACGCAAAATATATTTAAGAGTTTACGGCCACTGTGCCGGGTGAGACGTCGTTGAAACAAAAAAAGTTATGCATTCCATCACGTACATAAACAGTATCGTAATTCGCCAAGTGCAAATCAGCAAATTCTTAAAATTTTTGTTTATTTTGAACAATCCGGATAATCGAAAATCCGGATAATAGAGGTCCGGATAATCGAGGTTCTAGTGTATTATCATCAACCCATCTCGATTATATATAGCCTATAGATTAATAAAGTATATTTGTATTAGATATCTATTTAAGTATTGCCTAATCTCTTAAGAGTAACGTCTGCAACAATAAATATTGAAAACTAAAATTATTATAAATAGAAACTAATATAACATATGTAAAACTTTTCTTCATTTTTATCTTGGACTAGCTATTTAACACGTTCGTTTTCGTAATCGGTATTGATCAGAGACCAAGACAATTAACTATTTTTAAAGCTTTATTCAGTAATGTATTTCAGATTAACATTAAATTGTTTTAGTTGCTCTTCGGGCTACAAAAGTTTTAAAAAATGAATACAGTAAGACTCCGCTTAACGCGGGGATACGTTCCTAGACAACAAAGCGCTGAGCGAAACAGCGTTAAACGAAATCATTATAAAATATAGTAAATAGTGATACGGAACACGCGACCAAAATAAACAAATTTTACTTTAATTTTAAGTTAATTTTATATTAATTTGCATAATAATATATGTTGAATAACACAGAAACATATGCACACAGAAATGTAAAGTTCATTTTTTGTGAGGAAGGTCCTGACTTTTCTGAAATTTTTGTTCTTTTGCAATAAAGTCATGTAATTTCAGTTGTCGCTTTTTTCTTTCCTTATTAAGCAAATGTTGGTAGCAGAAAATCGCATCCAAAACGCCTCGTTTCGCTTCTTCACTCCTTTCAAAATCTGGATCATTCGCTAGAATTTGATCAACAATTTCGGTTATCGTTACCAAACTTTTACTAAGGAAATCTACAGAGAAACTTTTGGGTTCTTCGTTTTCAGAATCTCTATTTTCCAGTTCCACGCGAATTCCATGTTCTGCCAGCTCTTGAAGGTCGTCGTTGATAAGGCTCTCATCAGAAACCTGCTGTAACTCCTCAATATCCTACTCGTCTATATCTCCTAGTCCTGCTATATCGATTAGGTTGACAATTTGGTCAACTAGCGATACAACGATAGGCTCTTCTCGTCGAGAATTCTTGGATATCTTCAGCCATAACTTCTTTCACACTTCGTTAGTGCATTTATCGGTTAATTCTTGCCAACGCGAAGTCGATATTTCCTATGGCATCCATGATGTCATATTTTTTCCAGAATTGCACCAAACATAGATTTAAAGAAAGTAAACCTTTTTGCCACCTTTTGCTGATTGGTATTTGTTCACAAATAATCGTATTATATACGAATGAATGAAATGTCGCGATAATTTAAATCGGCTTAAATTTTGAGCTTTTATTTTAAGCCTTCGAACAGACTGCGTTATATCGAATCAGCATTAAGCGAGGCAGCGTCTTACTGTAATTTTATATTCAATTATTACAGTAGCTGTGTTCTTTTCTTTAACCATACACATTATGTACAGTTCTTGCAGCTACAGTCATTAGTTTCATTGGTTGTTTCTCATCTTACTCACGAGATTCATAAATGTGGCGTGAAAGAACGAGCAAGACTTTGCATAATGTGTATGGTTAAAAAAGAATACTGCAATAATTGAACATTTAATTAGGTTAACTTTTTAAAGAATTTAAAGAATAATGTTTTTTAAAAATAAGAGAAAAATTATTTTATTGTGGAAATAGAAAAAAACGGTTTGAATATTAAAAAACTTGTGTGAGTGTATCGAAAAAGTGTTAGTGATATCGATGATAATCGAATGGCTTGTATGAAAGAATGATAACTGGGCGAGAAATATTGTAATTTCCGGAATGCATCTGGGTAAAAATAAAGTTGTTGATTCGCTAATAGTTTTGGAGTTTATGGGTTTGATAATTCCCAGAATATAACGGTGTCTATACCAGGTTCATATTAAATTAAATATTTAAAATATTTAGAATTTTGAAAGATTGTAAATTCGGATCAATATGCATATAGCTTTCGCTTCCTTTTCTGAGACTTCTTCCAACACCACCATTTTTTTCCAAACGAATTTTCCAATAAGCAAGAAAATTCCGGCTATTGCACCCAAGAATGCATGACCATTAATTAATAGATATACCGTCAATTATCGAGCATATAAGTCCAGAAATGTGTTTTGAGATGGTATATTGAGTTGATTTCTGGACCGAGGGGAAGATTGCCAAGATATTTGAAAAGTGCTTGTAATCCTCATTCAGATTTTGTTTTACAGCACATACGATCGTATATAGTTTGCCCAATTGTACGTTCTAGAAAAGTAATTAAATATAATTAACTAAACTGCTTGAAGTAACTTTAGAAATCACAAATCGAATCACTCACCATCGGAGAAGTAATCTTGCATGAATTCATTCATTAAATTACAGTCTCGCTTGCTTAAATCATAGGTTATCAAGCAAGACAGCCAGGAACCATTCTCTTCCGAGCAAAGGTTTTCTGAATATAATTTTCTACTTTCAGCTTGAGGCATCCGAAAACCCCGACTCTGCCTCTTCGAAAAAGTCTTGCGCAAGTGGGTTCAGCTAAATGTGAGAATTTGTCAGAACCTTCCTCTATCCAGAATTATTATAATAATGTACTTACTTCAGACAACGAAAGATCCCAACCCGTATCCAGTTATTAGTATAAAAGCGGCTGCAACAAACATCCCTTTGAATATCATTCTTGCTGAATTTTCTCTAGTTGTTAACATGCAAGAATTAAATTGATTATTGTTAACGATACTTTTACGTAACAATAATGTTCTTTTCGTAATTAGTATCCGTAACGGAAATAACTTAAACGTACTTTAACGTTTTAATTGGTCTTGTTTTTTTCGAGATTGGAATCTCGAGAGATTGATCATTATGGATGATGCGGTGGGGATCCCCCTATTATTATACTAAAGCGCATTTACACACACAAATCATGATTAAATTCTACATTTGGTTATGTTTATCTAGTTTCGGAGGCGAAAAGCATAGTGAATTTTAAAAATGTTGGGAGATAAGCACCCTTACATATTCCCATAGAGAATTTAAGGCTTTGGGGGTCCTTCTCATCAGTGCGGGTTTATACAGTGAACAGGCGAGGCACATGCCTTGGGACCCCGAAATTCGAAGGAATAACTTTTACCGTTGTGCCTGTATATCTTAATTTATAAATAATTTTGTAGATGTTATTAGTTAGCCATGCCGTAAAATTCCGTAGAAGTGTCCAATTTTTTGTGCTAGGGAACCCCCAGGTCTTAATCCACCACTGCTTCTCCCTGCCAATAGTAGTACCCTTTCATAAAAAAATCAGATTGTTTTAAAGGGCCTTATCACTTGCGAAGTAGAGCAAACCGATAAATCCGCCACTGCCTGATCTTCCTAAACAAAAACCTACTTTCGTGAAAATGAAATGTAGCGATAAATTTCGTTTTATGGTTTTATTCCATTACTGCAATGCTACACATGGGCAATCTGCTGAGGGGGTGATACATCCTGAGAAATTTTTTATGGAAAACTGGCCCCTATTTAGTTGTTACTAACGTGAAGAAAACCCGGAAAACTCCACGTGGCTAGTCCATTGGCGAGGCGCGAACCCACATCCAATTATCAGTGTTCTGTGGTTTCATTAGGGTATTAGATTTAGTAGGGGGAATTTTTGGGGATTTGTGTTATGACTATTCACTAAAATATCTTTCTGAATAATGTTCAAATAATGTTTTCTTCCCGAAAAACGTCAAAACTCTCATAAAAATGAAGAAATCCTGAAAATGATGAGGACCAAAGATTGATTCTTACGCTCGTTTTCAGAAGGATCAAAGATTCAAACCACTAATTTTATGTTCTTCACCTTTGACCCTGTTGAAATACACTTTGATAACTTTCATTTTCCCTTATTTTTGGCTCTTCCCTTGTGGGACAGAGGGCCTTTTTCAAGCCCATTTAAGTTCGGCCAGGCCCACTCTTAGATTATTATTTAGCATTTAAATGTTTGTAATTTTTCGATTGCTTGATTTTATTTTATTTTTTCTAAAAAAAATCAAATTATTTATAATAGAACATTATTATATTTAGAAAGTGTTAGTCGGCCGGTATACATTTCTTCACAATTGTCTCTAGTGTAATCCATAAGGACGAGAATTATGGAGAAAGTAAAGGAAAATTCTAAGTAATTTTTCCTATACTCTTATTAAAAAGATATATTTCTAAATAAGTGTTGTGCGTGGGAAAACATACTTTTACTATTAGGTGACACGTGCGTAAACACATGCTCTTCATGGATAACTGGACAAAACACATCAGGAATGTTAAATAAAAGGATTTCCTGTTATACAAAGGAATTTTAAAACACAATACGATAAAAAGATAAGAATTCCGAGAAAATATGTGGGTGTGTACAGTAGATCATAAGTTAACTTTTAACGTACTGTACTGTACTGTATGTGAGGTCAGCCGATTAGGGTGAGGGTTTTTCGACAGCCGAGCGGTTCCTTCTGTCGTGTGGGCGCAGAATGACTTTCTGAGACAGGTTTACCATTTTTAACCCGTTTATTATATAACAAAAGATTCTTACAACGTTCTTCAAATTTTCAACGTAACACAGCTCGGGGAGCAAATTAAAAGTTCCTTCAAGGGTCCGACTTTCTCCGTTTGGTCCTTCGATGTCGTACGTTGAGATCGACGGCCCCGGGGCGTGCGGCACAGCTTCGGCGAAAGTCTCTGGTGAAAGGCAAATCCGTGCAAATCACGACGTCACGGGAGAGCGACAGTAAGTCACAGGAGTTGACGNAAATATTGTTGGTAAATTAGTTTGCTTATTGTATGAATTTTATTTATTTAGAATTTGTTTGTAAAATACCTGCTGAAGAGGGACATACAGGTCCGAAACGCAATTTGTATGTGTCCAGGTAATTGTAAATAAAACAATTTTAATCTGTGTGACTGAGTTGCTGTAATCTTATACACCAGTATAATAAGTCCTATTAATAGAAATACACTGTTATGGTGATTAAAAGAATAACTAGAATTATATATACAATCTTCAAAAATTTGAAATAGTTCAATAAAAAGTTGTTTAACAATAATTTCATATTAATTTTTGACATATTTAGAAATAGTATTTAAAAAAAAAATTGCACAAGATATGATAAATATGATTTCATTAATATTTTAATAATACAAATGAGAATTTTAAGGCAAATATATCATTATCAGAAGAGATTATTTAAAAAGTATTTCCCAAATTGTAACTAAAACTGTCAAATTTTTATGCCACTAAATTAATTAAATTCCATAAATATCAAAGCTGAATATTTTAACATTTGTGACTAAATAGAATTCATTTTAATACAAGCTTTTTATTTGTTCTAAATGTAAAAAGTTCAAAACTTTTTGTTAAATAAATAATTGTATATTAAATATCTGTAGAGAAAGAATTTTATTGAATATTGAATACAGTTCATCTCTCAAAAAAAAAAAGTTTATATCAAATAGAATTAATTTTTATTGTTAAATGAAATAAAATTTATATACCTGTAATTACTGCTGAATGATAATATCCAGCAGAAATATAAATAGCTGCAACTTCAAATTTTAATTCTGTAGGAACTGAATATATGGACTGCTCTGTCAATCCAAGTTGTCCTTCACTATTTCCTCCCCAAACATACACAATACCTTTGTCTAAAATTAAAATATTTTAATTACATAATGTTGAATTTTTACCAATTCAAATTAATGATTGTCCGTCAACGTTCTTGGTTCACTCCGCCTAAACCAGCAATTCTCAACCTGTGGCTGGCGACACCTTTGGAAGTCGAGCGACCCTTTCACAGGGGTCGCCTAAGACCATCGGAAAGCATATTTTTGATGGTCTTAGGAACCGAGACACCGCTCCTTGGATGTCGATCTAGATTTCAACATTTGTTACTAAATGAGTCAACAAAAGTCATCGCAACTCACTGTATGATTCATCGGCAAATATTAGCAACGAAGACGCTGCCACAAGAGTTACAAGAAATAATGAAAAGCGTCATAAGTTCTGTCAATTTTGTAAAGGAGAGAACTTTAAACAGTCTATCGTTTTCGCAACTGTGCAACGAGTTGAATGCGCCGAACAATGCTCTGCTATTTCACACTGAAGTGATATGGTTGTCAAGAGGAAAAGTTTTAAATGTGTTTTTGAGTTTCGTGATAAACACAAAAAATTTTTTAACAAAAGCAAGACCGTAGTTTGAAGCACTTTTCAACGATAAAAGTGAACTGCAGAAAATAGCTTACTTGGTTGACATCTTTGCCATCTTGAATGAGTTAAATTATCACAGCAAGGACCAAATACAACATGTCTCGATTTGTTTGAAAAGACCCGATCATTCCAAATGAAACTTCAGCTTTGGCTAGTGTCGGGATAAAAATCGTCTGCCACACGCTTTTCCCGCCTTTTCATGAACGACCGTTGTCGCCATAGAAACGGCGATCAGATCACTTTCGAAGACTCGACCGCTCATTGGTTAAGAGACATCAGACCATAGGCGGACGTCTTATAGAGCTGGTAAATGCTGATTGGTGGAATCCAATTCTTCTTCAATCCTATAAAAGGATTGAGTGGTGGCGGGAAGTTTAGTTTTCTTCGGACATAGGAAGTGAACTCACGTTAGACCTTCGTTCGCTTTGGACTCTTGATGTGGCCATACGATTGACTTTTCTTCGCCTAAGCCGAATGGGAAGATTATCTCGTCTCGTTGTACTGTAATAACTTTAAAATTAGTTCGTCGCAAGGTGCTTTTTCGACGGACCTGTTGCAGTGGATAATTACCTTGAACTTTGTTAACATCTAACGTTTGTAATTCTTATATGTGAATTTTAATTGTAACTGTACTGTACATACGTTTTATTTTCAATATACATTTAAGTTCTTAAATTCAACTGGACTAAGTGTATTTTGAATTTGACTGCTAGAAAAAAAAAGTTGGATGAAAATAAAATTTACACGTTACCTACCTTATCTCTTTTCTTTGAACAACATGACATTGAACCAGACAAAAGAATTACAATAATAATTTCTGTGAAAGAACATTTACATTACGATTCATAACAGTAGCAAAATTACTGTTATGAAGTAGCAACGAAATTAACTTTATGGTTGGGGGGACACCACAATATGAGGAACTGTATTAAAAAGATGGCAGAATTAGGAAGGTTCAGAAGCACTACCGTAGACCAAATAAATCCACTGCATCAGGGATTTATAAAATATAATTCATAATACGCAATAAAAATTGTATTAACAGCTAGATAGGGTATATATACATCACGCGACTTTCCCATTAAAATTAAAGTGCATGAGTGAGATGCAAGGAAAAATAAAAATATTCCTCCGCATTAGCCACTCTTTTTACAGTCCGAAACAATATCTTATACACTATTTTGTAAATGCGAGGATCCTTAGAACATCAGGAAACACATAGGAAGACAGTATTGTGGAGAAAATTCATTGCAACTCACAGGATTGAGGACACGAATTACTCTTCTTGCATGGAAATATATAATATGACGTTTATCTTGTGCCTAGCAGGAATCACGAAAACAGACGTCCTCACATATGAATAGTTGGTAAATATAATTAATTTGGTTGGCAGTGTTTTAAAATTAAAAAAATTTTTCAAATCTAGTAATTTTATGATTGCGTTTATTGTGCATTTTATACTAATTGTAGTTTCTAATATAAATATAAAAGCTCTTTAATGTTCCAAATTTGTGACATGATGTAAAATGTTTCAACAATTAATTCGAAATTTGGATGCCGTAAATCTATTTATATATATAATATTCGAATATTCCGTTATGAATACAAAAACAACCAAAAATATTTAACTGATAAAATTAATTTGCTGGTTAATGGAATAAAATTAAATAAAATCTAATTTTAATAAATCCGATATATTTTGTTTACATTAATCTAAATAATTTCAGCTGGTTCCATTCTAAAGAATATGGACTTCACCGTCGATCCATGCGACAATTTTTATGAATTTTCATGCGGATCTTATCTGAAATACGAAAATATTTACGACGAAAAAATTCGTAGAATTACAAATTTAGAAAATTATATCCTTTATTTAAAAAAAGGTAAGCGTTACTTTAATTTACATATTAATTTTAATAAGTATAATAATAATTTTCATGCACAACAAATGCAAATTCAGAACAGCTGGAAAAACCGGAAAAGTTTAATGAACCAGAATTCGTCAAAAAACTAAAGAAATATTATCAATCGTGTTTAAATAAACGTATGTATTACATTGATTTTGAATAAGTAATTAAATACAAAAAATTTATAATCCTTTTACTTAAATTACAGCTAACGATATGAAACAGATTATTCATGGAATTTTAAGTGCAGCTAACTTGGATGGTTGGCCACTTTCTGAAAACGATAATTCAAAATTAACAATAGAAGAAGTTATAGCACTAGCACATGCTTACGATACTCCTGGATATTTGTTTGGACTATATAGGGATCAGAACAGCTCTTACATAACTGTAATATTTTAATAATTTATAACAATTTACAAAAAATTTTTAAAATAAATTGTTTATTTATAAACTATCATCATAATTAACTTACAGTAGAGCCTCGATTATCCGACCCAATTGGGGACTGGAGTTGGTCGGATAATTGAAAAGTCGGATAACCGAAAAGTATGAAAAAATCCATTATTAGTGTAGTATATTATTATATCCCATGTAATTAGTATATTAGTATATCGCTATTAATCTACTTCGCGTTTAATTTTCATCGATGTTAAGCCTAACAAAAATTTTTTAAANCCCATGTGTAATTGAAAATTGTAAAAATGGAAAGAAAAATTCTAATTTTTATATAAAATACAAATGTTTGATTTTTAAATTTTTAAAATGTTTGTGTGTACCACTCCCCTTAACCCCACATCTGCAATGGTGAAAAATTCGGAGAACCAGTGGAAGAGATCACTTGGTCAGGGGATAGAGGTGTTAATGTCCCCACCTTGCAGAATAGACATCTGGAGAACAGACGTAATCCATCCGTCCTTAGTATTAATCTCTCCTTCAAGTTAAACTATGGCAGTCTTTATTTGTCTTTACATATGAACATGGCATGCATAGTATTTAAGTTAAAACAAAAACTGATGTTTGTAAAACGGTCTACCCTCCTACCCTATAGTTTGTGAAAATAGCAAAATAAGAAACAAATTTTGTTATGTACTTAATGAAAAAATGTAAGTGTTTTTGATGTTTTTTTGGTTTGTTTCATTTAATGTAATATAACATAGTCATGTTTTGACATTTTTGTTTATTTGAACTAGCACTGAAGAGGGGTTGGAGTATATTATACCAACCCGAAATATATTTGTAGTTCAATGAGTAATAAAAGTTAAATTTGCTAACCAGAAATTGCTGTGAGAAAAGTCTACCAAAGCGTGTGTTTTGGATTACAGAGACGAATTTACATTGGTATTTATTAATGTTGTGCAATTGTTATTTTATGGACGTGTAATGCTATCTTCTTATAGTGGTATTTTATATGGAAAATAATCTCATAATTAATGTTATCTTAATACATTTCTAATTGAACTTTGCTTTAACGACTTTTTTCTAAACGATACTGCCCTACTCGTTTTATTTATTTACTTCTATTTTTTCTCGAAGGTATTGTATGTTTGCTATATAAGTCCTGAGGTTTGTTAGCCTCGAGGTCCAATTTCATTTCGTAAAATAAATTGTATTTTTATTAAATTATTAGGATCTGCCAACTTTCTGAAAGTAGTTTATAATAAGAGAAGTTTTTAAAATATTAAAAATGTAATAGTGAACATTTTGTATAATTTTACTGAACTCGTACTAATTTACTTTATATATCGTATAATGATAAGTGTAATAATTAAGATAAAATTACCTATAGATATGTATATTATTTACTTACCACTGATTACAGTATTATTTATCATAGTACAATAGCTCCTCGTTATATCGCTTTTGTGAATTGGTTCGTTGGTTGGTTTTGGTTTTTTGGCACAAGAGCCATATACGTTAACCTGCACTAGGGCAAATGGTGAAAAATTTCAAACATGACAAATAACTAACATATGACAAAAATAAATAAATAAATTAAAAACAACAACAAATATATACAACAACATAAATAAGCAAAACAATATAGGTAAAACTGTAAAATAAATAAATAATCATCTCTCTGTATACATAATAATGACTTTCAGAAAGTCCAGTAGCCTATATTGTCCGATTTGGCCTTAGGTCCAAAACCTCTGTCAGACTTGCATTTTGAAAATACTGTCTTCGCATCCTTTCAAAGACAGAGGAATTGCACAATATGTGTTGCAACACTGGCACACTGGCTGGTCCTCACCCTTCAGAAGGTATTTGTGAGTCATACGAGTGTGTCCAATTTTCAAATGGGTAAGGATAACCTCAGATCTCCTATCATACTCTTTATTATGTGTCCAATTTTCTATCGTGGGTTTGATCTTGTGTAGTTTATTGTGGACTTGTGCATTTCACACGTTTTACCATCTCTCTGCTAATCGTTTTTTAATGACTACCTTCAAATTACCTCTTTCAATACGCATTGTATGCTATGAAGGACTAGCTGACTTTGCAGCTGAGTCAGCTTCTTCATTTCCGCTTATACCTATATGACCTGGAACCCAACAAAATTTTACAAAGATATTACTCGCAATAAGATGGCAAAACAGTTTATGAATTTTAATCACTATGGAATGAGAAATAGGTTCACACGAAATCAAAGTCTGCAGTGCACTAAAGTCAGTGTAAATCACACAGCGATGATGACCTTTCCTAATTAAATATTTTAAGGCAAGGTAAATAGCCTGTGGCTCTGCAGTAAAGATGGAATAATTCAGTGTAATTTGTACTGCTACGATTTCATCCTGGCAAACAAAGGCTGAGCCAACGTAATCATTCGATTTGGACACATTAGTATAAATAGGAATTAAATTCCTGTCACGATGTTGAATTTCTGCAAAGTGCTGTCTATAGACGTAATCTGGAGTGGATTCCTTAGGAAACTGCTTTAAATTAAAGTCAACATTTATATCACAGGAGTTGACCAAGGTGATGTTTCTTGTGACCAGGTCAATCGTGCTGCTTACATTATCCATTCTTATGTCGAATGTATGGACACTACTACTGCAGGCTGCAAATAATCTTTTCAGCTGAGTATCTGATACTGTGCAATAAACAAAAGGTTTAGTCTGAAATTTCTGTTTTATATAATAAAATAGAGACAACTGTTCTCTCCTGAGAGATAGTGGAGGCTCATAAGCATCCACATACAGGCTTTGAACAGGAAAAGTTCGAAACGCACCAGTTGCCAAACGCAATTCTTGAAGGTGTATTGGATCCAGCATCCGAAGAGTAGATTCACGCGCCGAGCTGTAAACAACGCATCCATAATCCAGCTTAGAGCGGATAAGGGCCCTATAAATCGTGAGCATAAAAAGTTTTTCTGCTCCCAGGATGAGCAGCATAATACCTTTAAAAAGTTCAAAATTTTAAACATTGCTCTTCAAATTGTGCAAGTGTGGTAAAAACATCAGTTTTTGGTCAAATGAAACACCCAAAAAAACCTTATAGACCATTGGGATTTTAACCCCATTTAGGTGAATTTCAGGATCCAGGTGCAGTCCATGCCATTGGCAAAAGTGGATGCACGAGGTCTTCTCTGTGTTAAAAGTAAAACCATTGGTCTTGGACCAATTGTCTATGCGATTTAGGGAGGTTTGCAGTTGTCTCTCAATGAACCTCATGTTACTAGACTGGTAGGAGATCTGAAAGTCATCCACATACAGAGAGTGTTTTACACTAGGAGGGAGACAGTTAGCTATGCTGTTAATTTTAATTAGGAACAGAGTAACACTCAAAATACAAACTTGAGAAACACCTTCTTCTTGTGTGAAAAGCCCACTAGATAAAGTGTTGCCCATCCCGACATGGAATCTTCGATTCTGTAGGAAGTTTTTTATAAAAATTGGCAAATTACCCCACAAACCGAATTCATGCAAATCACGGAGTATTCCATATCGCCAGCAGAGATCTTAGGCCTTATCTATATCAAAGAACACAGACACTAAGTTCTGTCGTCAAACAAATGCTTCGCGTATATGGATGTTTCAAGGTTTACTAAATTGTCCGTGGTACTTCTGTTCCTACGAAATCCACTCTGATGTGTTGAAAACTAGTTAAGTTTCCTCTAGGAAGAACATCAGGCGTCTGTTTACCATTCTCTCGAAGAATTTACACAGGCAACTTGTCAGAGAGATTAGTCTATAATTAGAGGGATTCTTGCGGTTTTTTCCTGGTTTGGGGATGGGAATTACGATAGATAGCCTCCAAGAGTCAGGAAATGTATGTTCTCTCCATATTCTGTTAAACAGATTCAAAAGATTACAAAGGGAATTGCTTGAAAGATTTTTAATCATATTGTAGTCGATTTTATCCGGGCCTACAGCAGTATTCCCCGAGCGAGAGGTCGTTGTATGTAATTCAATTCTGGTAAATGACACATTATGTTCCTCTTTAGATCAGTGGAAGTTTAAATGTTGTTTTTTCACTTTGGGCTTTATAAACCTGAAAATTTCTTGAATACATAATATTGCTGGATGAAGAGGAAAATGTTTCACTCAACGTATCAGTAATACCCTTTATATTGCTGATTATTTTGCCATTATTTTCCAGCATGGACAGAGAGTGAGAAGCATATTTCCCATTAATTTTATGGAATTTATCCCAGACTGTTTTTGAGCTGGTGGAAAATGTTATGCCAGAGACATACTTCCTCCAAGAATTCCTTTGCCTTTTCCTTCTTATTTTTCTGGCATTTGCCTTTGCTTTTTGAAAAGCAACCAAATTGTTAGCAGTGCGGTATCTTCTGAAAATTCCCCATGCTTTCTTTTGTTTTTTAAATGCTGCCTCGCAATTCTGATTCCACCATGGTTTCAGATGCTTTTGATATCTGGTTGATGTTTTCCTCATTGTTTTTTCAGCTACCTGAATAATACTGAAAGTGACAACTTCAACTGCATCATTGATATCATCAGTAGTGACCATTTCCTCAGTAATGTTAGCCAAAGAGGAGAATGTAGGCCAGTTTCAAGTTTCCAGTGTGGTGGACAGGCTGTTCCACAGCTTTCTCTGCCTCGATATTTTTGAAATATCGAGGCAGAAAGTGGACTGTCACTGGAAAGTGGATTAGATCCAACCTCCCATGTAAACACTGAAAACAGATTTGGACTTGCTAATGATAGATCAATGGCAGTGAATGTTCTTGTTGGGGCATGAAAGTACGTCACTTCTTCAGTATTAAATAAATACAGTTGATGATTACCTATAAATCTCTCAATGGCTCTGCCTCAACGGTTGATGTCGGGACTGTCCCACATAGGATTGTGGCCATTGAAATCACTTAATAAAACTAATGGAGTTGGCAGCTGTTCAACCAGGGTTATTTTTTTATTATTTAATAGTTCACAAATCACAATCCTGTATACTGTTTAAACAGTACAGTATATATACAAATGTACATGTATTCATACATTGAATGGGAATCATAATATCCCCTAATGGGGATCAGTCTTTCCCCGCACCGCTTTCACATAACGGGGCTTAGATACAATATTCTTTACAATGACTTATACTTTAAATACAATTATACAAAACACAAAAAAAAAACCCACTGAGCAACTTGCTCAGTAAAATTAATTGCAATTTAACCCGAGCTACTTTGCTCTGTATGATCTTCTTAAAAAGGTAACAAGCTGCCTATACGTCTGTTTGTTTCTGATTAATTGGTACACACCACAGGGCCGCATAACCCTTCTTCCAATACAACCATTTCGAGATAATGTCTTTCAGATGGGTTCAACCAGGGTATCCAATTCATCCTCATTGACTCTGACATCCGGTGGCAAGTATATAGAACAAACTGTGACAGTTACTCCAATAGAAATTCTGACTGCCACAGCTTGCAAATCACTGGTTATTTGTATCAGTGTTTCTGATATAAAATAAGCTTTAATTTTTAATACTGAATTTTATTCGTGTTTATAATGTATTGATTGACATTTACGTATATATCGATATCATGAACATAGGAACCTGATACGTATATGTCGTTGTCGTGATCGATATCGACATTTAGCGTCATTGTTTTTTTAACAATGATATTTAAAGACAAATACTGTCGATATATCAATGAAAACAAAACATCAATTGCGATTTTATTATACAGTACTATATTGTATAATAAATTGTTCATTAAAAGTTCGTGTAATTTATGTTTAATAAAAATTATAAATACAGTAATTGAAAATTTTTAAAATAAATATTGAACATTAATTTTATAAGTTTTTATGTTGTATTATGAGTAAATATTCTGTATAAACACAGTTTATAACACGATAAAATCTTTTTGACGCACAAAAAATTTATGAGGACGTTGGATGTTTCTTTTTTATTATGAGCCCTGGATTGCATGCCACAGAAAAGTTGTCGGAGTGCTCTATTTACCATGTATGACAAGTACTCCCTGTACCAAGCATATTCTACTTTAACAGTCGTAGACTGCAAAGTTTGAATCTTTGTGTACATTTTCTTGTGGCTGACACTCTGGGTAATTCTGTGGGTTCTACTGGTGGAGATATACTTGACACACTGTCACTGTTTCTCTGTGATAATACCTGGTGGAACTATTTTTGTCATGCTACAACAGTTTGTGTTTGAACTTAATACACGTTATTACATTTATTGTAATTGATTGAGTTTACTGAAACTGGAAGGAGCTTATATTTTTCTACTGGACTGTTTTCTGCATCAACTCTACATCAATCCATGCTTTGTGGTGTACTTGTGTATTATATTATGTGTTCTATTCTTGTGCACCATTGTGATGTGACCGTCTAGTGCAGGGGTCGGCAACCTGCGGCTCACGATCCACATGCGGCTCTTTGGATGTGAAGCTGCGGCTCTTTAGTTCCATACGCAAATATTATTTATTTTATCAAAAAAAAAATTTAAAAATCGTTCTGAATCGATTAAC
>NW_019384418.1:807190-850808 GCF_000671375.1 Centruroides sculpturatus | reverse complement strand
AAAAAAAAACATTTAAAAATCGTTCTGAATCGATTAACGAGGATTAGGCACCGATTCTACCTCTCAGCCACTAGTACTCGCTTTTCACCGCACCCCTCCCCCGTGACACGCGTCTCACTGTCGTCAGTTCGTAAGAAGCTCTCGAATGACGCCGTTGTCAGATGTTTCTATTATCTAATTTATTGTGAAAAACACTACTTATATATGAATAAATAGATATTTTTTCTTATGAATAAATAGATTAGTTTTTTATATCAAAAAACTTTATTTATGCGAGTACTATTTATTGTTGGCAAGAAAAAATTTTGTGGCTCTTTAAAAACTTTGAAATTTTGTAAATTATAATTTTTGGCTCTTCCGACTCAAAAGGTTGCCGACCCCTGGTCTAGTGGTTTCCTTGCTATTGAAATAATTGTGGTGTGGACGAAGTTTCTTCAACTTCCAGTGAATGTAAATGATGCAGCGTGAAGATAATCTTTCAACTTCTGGTGGCTCTTACTATATCGGAATATTACGCACAGATGCTTGGCGGAGTTCAGTGGTGTTGAGAACATTGTTCAACTTCCATTGCTCAACTACTAGCGGATTTTCTTGTGGCCGAAACATAAGTACTTTGGTGCAAATGATTATTACTTCTTTACACTATACTGTCTTATTATTATATATTATAGTTTGTATATATACTCATTTCTACATGATATGTATCATCTATGATATCTTTGCACTTCTACTGTTCGCTTCTTTTATAATTTGTTAACTTGCGCTTAATTGTTGTGATTCTAATTTTATTTTATCTTCGTTACTTTTAATTGTTACTGTATATTTTACACTATCTTATTTTTTCATAAAATTTTACTTGTATAAATATATATTACGCCTGTATAATATCCTTGTTGTTCTCACATCATTGTACAATTTTACTCTTAATGTTTATTAATATGCTGTGTTCATTGTCATAATTAGTTAGTGTTTTTAAATCCTGATAATGCTCAGCGAAATCAGGAAATGTAACTTATGTTATTTTAATAAAATGAAATGAATGAATAAATGAATGAATGCAAAGTTTGAATCTAAAATTACAAAGTTTGAATCCAATATATAACAGCCTCTATCCATTTAATTAAATACCAAATTTTATATAGTTTATTTCTTATCTTGAAGTATCTCAATAAAATACAAAGTGAACATTCTTTCATTGTTAACTTTCAGCCTTTGTAAACGTTATTGAATAAATCATACATTGTTTTCAGATTTTACCGCCAGGAAAACGAAACTTATTGTCATATTGTTTGAGAAAGTAATAACAAACTTTTGATTTATAGTATTGATCCCTTATTAGCAAAGAACTACTTTGATTGACTACCGTTATTACATTATTATATAACGAAAGATTATTTATATAATGGGAGACTTCGCTTATACTTCTTATAACGTTACAACTGTTCGTAAGGTTACAACGAAACATTTTACCAAATTACCAATGCACAAACCCTCCATTAATAAGTTAATGATTCTCAGAATTGAAACGAGAGTAAGGAAAACAGCTACACTTTTATAAACTTTCCTGTTTGCCGCTATCATAAAATTATGTTTCTGATACGTTGTCTTGTTTTCTTCCCAAGATCCAAGATTAATTAAATTTATAAAATAAAAAATTAAATTAATATACAATTTCATATTTATAAATAATTGGCACTATACTGATTTATGCAATGTAATTTATATAATATTGTAAACATTTCATTCATTTCTAGATACGCCGTGGATCTGATTTAGTTAAGACAACTATGTTATTGAATACGACTGAAGAAAAGTGGATTAAGTTAAAAAAGAAATATATAAATTTGATAGACTACGTACTTTCTGAATTAGATTGGTCAACAGAAAATAAGAACCAGCATATTGATGAAATAATCGACTTTCAAACATCTTTAGCAAAAGTAAATAGAAATATTGATATTTGTTAATTAACTTAAAAATAGAATCCATACTTAAAAATAATTTTAAATTCTGTGTAGATTCTAGATAAAGATTATAATGATAATTCAACAAATACAACTATATCAGAATTACATTCGAACTGCTCACAGGTACAACAACATATTTATAAATAGCAATAGCTTTATGCTTATTAATCGTAGTTATATATTATATAGTTTAATTTCAGATTGATTGGAAAAATCTGTTTATGTTTTTATTTGAATATCTTCAACATTCTGAAAAATATGATGATGAAATTCCTTTAGAAGTAAACAGCATGGACTTTCTGACTGATCTATGTGAACTTGTTGGAAACACTAAAAATAAAAGGTGAGAACATTTATTATTATGCAATAATTTCAAACTAATCGACACAAATATTGTTGTGTGCAAATAAATCCTTATTATCATTCTCAGTGTGTCTGATTTCGAATTCGATACGAAAATTTTGAATTTTGTAAGTACAGTACTGTAATTCGAATTAGAACTCATTTCTCATCCCTTATCCAGCGGGCCCATACTATAGCCCCTAATTGATTAAAATATGTAATACTGAGTCTAGTCATATTTGTCATTGTAACTGGACAATTTTACAACTTGTCTTATCTGGAATTCACGAGGAACGCCGTCGTATATTGACACTGCTTACGATAAAGTAATTTGCGTTCATTATCAAAAGTATAGAAATCAAGTATCTTCCGGAGGCACATCTATTAGCTACGGCTAGTAAAAAATTCAAAGTGTTATTGCTTGTCAGTTTAACACTTGTTGAGTGGTAATAAATCAAGGAAGAAGAACGGCGATAGAAAAAAGTAAAGTTAAGAAATTTCGTATTTTACTTAAATCAATTCATAATATGAAGAATCATAGCAGCTATAAGTAATGTATTCTGTAGTCAATGATTATCAAATTCATTTAAAATACAGTATATCATAGTAAGAATAAAATAAAATATATTTTGTATTAAGAAATCGTAAAACTAGAGATGTATATGTTATGGACAAAGTGATTAATACGGGCATTATGAATAATGACCAACAAAATCGGGCATTGTAATAAATTTCAATAATTTATCAAATTGACCGGTCATTATGAATACTGCTACCACCTAGTCGGGCAAAGTGATAATAATACGTTGAGGAGTGATCATCCGACATACGTTAGCCAATCAGAACTTACATCTTACTTGCTCACGCGTATTGCATTTAGTACTGAATTTTAAATTTGTGTGACCAGTAGTTACATAGTAATCTTTCTTCTTTGACAAAAGTAACGATCATGGAGGAATCTTTAAGTGATATGAATAATCGCTTCAACAACCGATTAAACTAGTTAAAAACCAAAAGGGCAGAAGAAATAGCATACGTTCTTTTAGATATTTTTACAATTTTTGGTGCACCGAGTTCTCTACAAAGCGATAATGGCAGAGAATTCGCCAATAATATCATCAAAGAAATGTGTAATATGTGGTCCGAGTTAAAAATGGTGCATGGAAAGCCCAGACACAGTCACAAAGTCAGGGTTCAGTAGAAAGATGTAATCAAGACATAGAAAATATGCTTAGTCCTTGGTTGGAGATTAACAATACTAACAAATGGTCGGAAGGATTACGTTTTGTACTACTGATGAAAAATCGAGCGCATCATACTGGTATAAACTGCAGCCCTAAGAGGCCATGTTTGGAGCAAAGTTAAAAGTTGGACGAAGGAATTTTATACCCAACGAATCGTTGTTTAACGTTAATACAGAAGAGGATCTACAGAGATTTTTTAAAACTATCAACGAAGTAAGTCAAAGTTGCTCAAACTCTGAAAGTCCAGGTACCGTCCAAGAAAACATTATGAAATATTATTTGATAACGCTACCCTTACATAGCAATATAACTGATGAAGTTCAAAGATCTACATCGTCTTCATGTGAAAAAAATCTAAACCAGGATGTTATTAGTATTACAGAATTGGTGAATGAAGAAGAAACAATCCAAACAATTGATCCAAAAATAGAAAAAAAAATAAGAAGTATGTCTAAAACAAGGGCTTTGTTTAATCTTAAAAGCAAGCAGAAAAAATGATTAATACATCAAATTCCAAATACACAGCAGCTATTGTTGGTGATACAGTAAGGATTCGTGTACCTGGTGTAGATCGAGCCCGTAGTGATGGAAAAAATATTTTAGATGTCGTTGCGGTTAAAGATAACAAACTTTACAAACTTTACAAACTTTACAAACTGGGTACCAAACATGGCATATTAAATCTATTATATTCCAAAAACCAATTTACTGTTTGTAAAGAAAACTTCATTTCTGTTGGAGATGTACCGGGTGCAGAAATTTCGCTTAAAGAATGTGCAAGAATGTCATCAATTTCTGAAGGCCACAACTGTAGTTAATGCTACTGAAAAATTGATTGAAAATCTAATTCATAAAATTTTACTTGTATAAATATATATTACGCCTGTATAATATCCTTGTTGTTCTCACATCATTGTACAATTTTACTCTTAATGTTTATTAATATGCTGTGTTCATTGTCATAATTAGTTAGTGTTTTTAAATCCTGATAATGCTCAGCGAAATCAGGAAATGTAACTTATGTTATTTTAATAAAATGAAATGAATGAATAAATGAATGAATGCAAAGTTTGAATCTAAAATTACAAAGTTTGAATCCAATATATAACAGCCTCTATCCATTTAATTAAATACCAAATTTTATATAGTTTATTTCTTATCTTGAAGTATCTCAATAAAATACAAAGTGAACATTCTTTCATTGTTAACTTTCAGCCTTTGTAAACGTTATTGAATAAATCATACATTGTTTTCAGATTTTACCGCCAGGAAAACGAAACTTATTGTCATATTGTTTGAGAAAGTAATAACAAACTTTTGATTTATAGTATTGATCCCTTATTAGCAAAGAACTACTTTGATTGACTACCGTTATTACATTATTATATAACGAAAGATTATTTATATAATGGGAGACTTCGCTTATACTTCTTATAACGTTACAACTGTTCGTAAGGTTACAACGAAACATTTTACCAAATTACCAATGCACAAACCCTCCATTAATAAGTTAATGATTCTCAGAATTGAAACGAGAGTAAGGAAAACAGCTACACTTTTATAAACTTTCCTGTTTGCCGCTATCATAAAATTATGTTTCTGATACGTTGTCTTGTTTTCTTCCCAAGATCCAAGATTAATTAAATTTATAAAATAAAAAATTAAATTAATATACAATTTCATATTTATAAATAATTGGCACTATACTGATTTATGCAATGTAATTTATATAATATTGTAAACATTTCATTCATTTCTAGATACGCCGTGGATCTGATTTAGTTAAGACAACTATGTTATTGAATACGACTGAAGAAAAGTGGATTAAGTTAAAAAAGAAATATATAAATTTGATAGACTACGTACTTTCTGAATTAGATTGGTCAACAGAAAATAAGAACCAGCATATTGATGAAATAATCGACTTTCAAACATCTTTAGCAAAAGTAAATAGAAATATTGATATTTGTTAATTAACTTAAAAATAGAATCCATACTTAAAAATAATTTTAAATTCTGTGTAGATTCTAGATAAAGATTATAATGATAATTCAACAAATACAACTATATCAGAATTACATTCGAACTGCTCACAGGTACAACAACATATTTATAAATAGCAATAGCTTTATGCTTATTAATCGTAGTTATATATTATATAGTTTAATTTCAGATTGATTGGAAAAATCTGTTTATGTTTTTATTTGAATATCTTCAACATTCTGAAAAATATGATGATGAAATTCCTTTAGAAGTAAACAGCATGGACTTTCTGACTGATCTATGTGAACTTGTTGGAAACACTAAAAATAAAAGGTGAGAACATTTATTATTATGCAATAATTTCAAACTAATCGACACAAATATTGTTGTGTGCAAATAAATCCTTATTATCATTCTCAGTGTGTCTGATTTCGAATTCGATACGAAAATTTTGAATTTTGTAAGTACAGTACTGTAATTCGAATTAGAACTCATTTCTCATCCCTTATCCAGCGGGCCCATACTATAGCCCCTAATTGATTAAAATATGTAATACTGAGTCTAGTCATATTTGTCATTGTAACTGGACAATTTTACAACTTGTCTTATCTGGAATTCACGAGGAACGCCGTCGTATATTGACACTGCTTACGATAAAGTAATTTGCGTTCATTATCAAAAGTATAGAAATCAAGTATCTTCCGGAGGCACATCTATTAGCTACGGCTAGTAAAAAATTCAAAGTGTTATTGCTTGTCAGTTTAACACTTGTTGAGTGGTAATAAATCAAGGAAGAAGAACGGCGATAGAAAAAAGTAAAGTTAAGAAATTTCGTATTTTACTTAAATCAATTCATAATATGAAGAATCATAGCAGCTATAAGTAATGTATTCTGTAGTCAATGATTATCAAATTCATTTAAAATACAGTATATCATAGTAAGAATAAAATAAAATATATTTTGTATTAAGAAATCGTAAAACTAGAGATGTATATGTTATGGACAAAGTGATTAATACGGGCATTATGAATAATGACCAACAAAATCGGGCATTGTAATAAATTTCAATAATTTATCAAATTGACCGGTCATTATGAATACTGCTACCACCTAGTCGGGCAAAGTGATAATAATACGTTGAGGAGTGATCATCCGACATACGTTAGCCAATCAGAACTTACATCTTACTTGCTCACGCGTATTGCATTTAGTACTGAATTTTAAATTTGTGTGACCAGTAGTTACATAGTAATCTTTCTTCTTTGACAAAAGTAACGATCATGGAGGAATCTTTAAGTGATATGAATAATCGCTTCAACAACCGATTAAACTAGTTAAAAACCAAAAGGGCAGAAGAAATAGCATACGTTCTTTTAGATATTTTTACAATTTTTGGTGCACCGAGTTCTCTACAAAGCGATAATGGCAGAGAATTCGCCAATAATATCATCAAAGAAATGTGTAATATGTGGTCCGAGTTAAAAATGGTGCATGGAAAGCCCAGACACAGTCACAAAGTCAGGGTTCAGTAGAAAGATGTAATCAAGACATAGAAAATATGCTTAGTCCTTGGTTGGAGATTAACAATACTAACAAATGGTCGGAAGGATTACGTTTTGTACTACTGATGAAAAATCGAGCGCATCATACTGGTATAAACTGCAGTCCCTAAGAGGCCATGTTTGGAGCAAAGTTAAAAGTTGGACGAAGGAATTTTATACCCAACGAATCGTTGTTTAACGTTAATACAGAAGAGGATCTACAGAGATTTTTTAAAACTATCAACGAAGTAAGTCAAAGTTGCTCAAACTCTGAAAGTCCAGGTACCGTCCAAGAAAACATTATGAAATATTATTTGATAACGCTACCCTTACATAGCAATATAACTGATGAAGTTCAAAGATCTACATCGTCTTCATGTGAAAAAAATCTAAACCAGGATGTTATTAGTATTACAGAATTGGTGAATGAAGAAGAAACAATCCAAACAATTGATCCAAAAATAGAAAAAAAAATAAGAAGTGTGTCTAAAACAAGGGCTTTGTTTAATCTTAAAAAGCAAGCAGAAAAAATGATTAATACATCAAATTCCAAATACACAGCAGCTATTGTTGGTGATACAGTAAGGATTCGTGTACCTGATGTAGATCGAGCCCGCAGTGATGGAAAAAATATTTTAGGTGTCGTTGTTGCGGTTAAAGATAAAAACCTTTACAAACTGGGTACCAAACATGGCATATTAAATCTATTATATTCCAGAAACCAATTTACTGTTTGTAAAGAAAACTTTATTTCTGTTGGAGATGTACCGGGTGCAGAAATTTCGCTTAGAGAATGTGCAAGAATGTCATCAATTCCTGATGGCCACAACTATAGTTAATGCTGCTGAAAAATTGGTTGAAAATCTAATAGATGCAAATGCTACCAAAGAAAAAAAAATTATGTAATTCCAAATGTCATGAAAATGTTAATTGCTCAAATAAATAAACTAAAAAGCATTTAATTTTTTATATAATTTATACCAAAAATTGTTAATAATACTTTTCGTTAATATTAGTTTAATTAATATAGTTAATAGTACTTTGATATAATTTACAAAAAATAAATATTTATAAATGAAATAAGTGGAGTTTTTTTAATCAAATTTAAAATTCTGTACTAAACGCTGTACGATACGCACACGCAACTCAGCGTGCTGATTGGCTAGCGTATGTCAGATGATCACTCCTCAACTTATTATTATGACTTTGCCCGACTAGGTGATAGCAGTATTCATAATGACCGGTCAATTTGATAAATGAATCAATTTTTATCACACTGCCCGCCCTATTTGATCATTATTCATAATGCCCGGTCATTATGAATAATTCCCGATTAATCACTTTGTTTATAACATATACATATAAATAGCTATTTTATTGAAATGTCACATTCAAAATATTTATCGTTTTAACGAAATATATCTTATAATGTTGATTATTTCGCTATAAATGTATTTAAAAACTTCATAGAAATATAGTAGTGCAATTTACAGTTATCATCGATTATAAAAGTAATGAGCCTACTTTAGACTTTATGTTGTGCACAATATGCAGCCGTTGATGTCATTATTTGGAACCCGGCAAAATAAAAAAGTAATATTAAAAGAATAAAATTTGTCATTAATCAACAATCTATGATATTTGTTCATTGAACTAATGCTTTCAGGTTAAGATCCGACTATCACTTCTACTTCAAGTATAAAATTGACATCCGAATCAAAAAATATATGGTAAGATTGCAGATGTGGATGATGCTGTTGGGATCTTTACAGAGCCGAAGAGCATGTCCGTAGCAAAAAGTCAAAGGAACTAAATGTGACCCTTTCGCGAGATATAGCCCTCCGAAATCAGCCTAAAGCCTGCTTCCGAGTGCTATAGGAGTCGCAGCGTGCTATGCTAAGCTTATGGCGTGTTTAATAGTCAGTACAGCACGATGATCAGACATTCCATCGATATTTATTCGTAAAGAATAAAGAAAAGTCTGACAACCGACGCCTTAAGTTATATTCGTCTTCAAATGTGGAACCCAATGGCGGCAGTTTCGGTCGCCATCTTGCTTACGGCGTCATGCTCGCAAACGACTTATCTTATAGGCACGGTGGTCAGTACCTATAACAAATAATAAACACAATCACTTTTGCTTTTTACGTTGAACCATACTACTGCTTGAGAATCTGCATACTCCGTTTCATCAAGGCTCCACATGAATACGTGCGCTTCGGTGCTCGCTATCGCTCGAACCTCAGCGCCCGGGTAGGCGAGCCTCCACACTATACTCCCTAAAACTATACAATTCCACGAACAGGGCAGGGCTACTCCCGTGGATCTCATGAAAGACCACAAATCTCGCGATATTATTTTATTTTATTTTTTGGACAAAGAAGTAGAAATTTGAATCTACTAAATGGCGCAAGTTCAAAATCTTATTCGTAGGTCTCGCGATTTTTATTGGAATAGGTGGAGATGTTTTCGGCTTCTCGTCTTGAAACCATGCGCAACATGGTTGTCAGACGAGAAGCCGAAAAAATCATTTGTTCACTATTTGATTATCGTTAGACTTTTCTGAATAGTTTATTTGAAAACTGTTACCGTTATATCATCCAAAAATGTAAAGTCAGTGACGAATGTCGCATATTCCAGAAAAAATAGTGATGCTTACTTTTTATACAGTATAACGGCAAAGAATTAAGCTTAAGTTTGCAAAGAAACTAGTGGTGTAATGAAAGTATGTGAAGAGACATTGCGAAACAAAGTATGCTCATAAATACAGCGAGTTGAACTAGACTAATTAGAAGGAATAAAGTCAAGAATTATAACGCAAATGATAAGCCAGCAAAAGTTCCTTTTTTCGCAAAAGTGAAGAATGATGCCAATTTATGAAGAATGATGTAAAAACAGTAATCAAAATAGTAAATTTTAATCTGCCCAGAGGTCGTAATCGTAGCCAGTCGGCATTGAGACCCCTGAATCCAAGGATGTTCAAGTATTCCGGTCAGATTTAAACTCCCAGCTGTGAAAACGTAGTCTACTTTAAAGTTCGCTGGGTTAGTGCTGAAAAAGTATCAAAACGAATGTAAGAATTACGTAGAGATTCCGACGAATCCAAATTTTTGGTTCATCGTGTATACTGAAAGGTTATATATTTTTTGTTTTAGTTTAATAAGCAATATGATAATTAAAAATTTATATTCGTAGTTTGAAAAATATAAAACATAATAATTTATACTAATATTAAAACTTTTCTTTATATAGGCGTCATTATTAAATAATGTATACTTAATTTTTTTTATATTCTGCAAGCCCTAATGTATTTTTTTCCACGTCAATTATGGATTTTTTTTAGTTTAGATCTTTTTCCTCCTTGTTCACACTAAATGGCCCCTTTACACGCCCATCAAGGTTTAACCAAGCCCACAATTGGAAAGTGGCATGATAGCAATTAGGCTCGACTTGTCAAGGACAGACCGGGTACAAAATTCCAACCCAGATTATTACTCAGTCCTGAATAATTTTGGCATCAGCGTATTAGCCAGATCTATAAAAAACGTCGATTTCTAAATAAATAAAGGACAGACGCTGACATATATAAATACTTTAAATTTTCATATTACAAACCTATAAATTTCCAATAGCATCGGTTTGTTCTATCTGTTTTAGCTCTGACATCGACATTTAAGGAAGAATAGATGAAAGTCAAAACCAGACATGAACAGCTTAAAAGCCGTAAACCCCGATTAACTATATACGAGCTCCTGATTTGAACCGAAAGTCACGTTATTTCAATTCGAAAATTTTTCCCCGAACGGAATTAGATACATAACCGGCATGACTCTATTGCTAACAGGAAAAGTATGATATCAGAAACAAAAGCTTCTAACATCGAGTACATATAATTTGAATTAAATTAGTTATAAAAATATGAATACAAATTGCATCCCGGCATTGTGACGATGTCACAATAAATAATTGCTCGTTTATTTTGGATATGAATAGTAAGTATGCTGGGGCATTTTCCTGCCTCAGTCATCTATTCACTCAAATGCTTAACCTAATGATCAGCTTTTATCACTACTAGGCCATTCTCGCAGACTTCAAATTTTGGGATTGACTGCCAAGATGTAAAGATCGTCTATTGATCACACGATCCTGAATAAAAATAAAATGTAACATGTCTAAAAGTAGATTTAAGGTAGCTATAAAATAATTTTAAGTTAAGTTAGATATAAGTTATCAGGTTTTTAGATGTTTGTTATAGTCCTTATGTTATTCTGCTTCCTATAGGTTTGCTAGCTTAGGTTCTGTATTAATTTTAGTATTAGATTAAGCCTTCATTCTAGTTTTAAGCCTTAATCTTTACTATGACTTGTTTATATGTAGCCTCACTACTTATGTGCGTAAGCTACAACTTGGGTTTTAGATCTACGGCCTTGCAGCCTGAAAATTGCACGCCAACTTAAAACGTAGTGGGAGTAGTAACCTTACATTCTCTGTTCAGTGGGACTCTTCCATTTCCTTCTTTCTATCACCTCTCCCCCTTTCCTTTTCGCTTTCTTCTCCCCATAAAACACTTAGTGTACTGCCGTTGTCTTTTGTTATTTGCTGCTTGCGCATTAAAATGCATTTTCATCACACTTAGGTATGTTATCAAAGTTTCAGACTTTTTAAGATCTAAAGATTCTAAAGATCTTAAAAGATCTTGCATCCCAAATTTCATCCACTTCTAATTAAGAGATGAAGATGAAAGTTTAGAGGCAAGATTTAAAAACCATACAAAACAGGTTAAAGAAAGCGTTTACAAATTACAACTATTTGCAGGTTGATCACTTATATCAATAAGAGCACTCGTCACTGTTCAATTATTTGGTTTTGAATTAAAAATTAATTTATCATTTTTAATCTTAAAAACTTGTAGAAAATTCAATTAACTACAATAAAATTTATTTTATATCCAAGTAAATAATTTAAACATTTATTGATATTAATTTTTCTAAACAGAATAATTTATAATTACCAAGTATGGAATATTATTGTTCGTTATTTACCTCGCATTCACAACGGTTTTAGACAACTTGCGGTCGATACAAAAGAATCATTGTATTTGTACGACAAAATTTATCGTTCATTTTCGGATATGAATAAACTGAAATGGAAAACTTGCATTCAAGATATGGACACGTATACTGAATTAGGATTAGATTACATAATGTTAAAATCCATGAATCGAAAAGACGACATTAATGAGGTATATCATTACAGTATTTTAATTTTTATAGTGTTACACTAATCAAGTAGGTTTCTAAACTATATTAATTATTATATATTTTTAGGTGAAAAGTTATTCCAAACAAATACGTGAAACACTGGATGAAATTTTTTCGGAAGAAGACTGGTTCGATAGCTACAGCAAAAATCTCACCAGAATTAAAGTAAAATTTTAATTTTTATTTAATGTTTTTAATAAGTGAGAAATGCTGTTACCTGTACTTTATCATGTTTTTAAGCAGAATTACATTACTCCTAACATAATATAGACTATAATACGCTATCCTGAACTCTCATTGTCGTCTCAATTTTATCTCTCGAGTGCATCTGCTTTAAGGTTGGCGCACGACTATAATTCCTTCACGATATCGTGGCAACGATAGAAATGTATATCCCCACATACCAAAGCTATAATTTATAGCTTTTTATTGAAATTGAGATAGCTAAACAAATGAACAACTCGTCTCTCCTTTTGTTATTATAACTTTAATTATGTTAAAACTAGAGACGCTGGGTGCATGATATAAATGTTTCGAAGTTTGAAGTTTTCACTTCCATCTTTCTTACTTCCAATTTTTTTATTACCGTATATATTCTAAATATTCCGAAAAGCAGACAGGTTTTTATTACTTGGTTTTCTCTTTTAATTTTTTATTTTTATTTTGAACTTGTAAGATATTCCCATTAGGCATGGGGAAAACATCTACAGATGAATTGTGGATGTTTCTTATTCCGTGGCATTTAAATTATTTAATTTTGAGGAAGAATACGTTTTTAGAAGGAGGATATACTGAAGATTTGCTCCTAATATTTTATGTACTTTGCTAAAATATTGCCAAGTTACTTCCTTCTTCCACATGATTTTTGTTTTTGTTTATTTCGGCTATAAGTCAGTATCAAATTCTCGTTTGGTATCATACGCCATGCCAATCTACTGTAGATGTTAGCAATTGAGTTAATTTCAGTTACAATTATATTCCACATTTTAATTTTTGTATCATGATCTTTGGACTCACTTTTTTTATTCAGTATTGTAATGATAATTATTTAATTAGCTTTCCATGTGTCATTTAAAAAATTAGATATATGTATTTTAAGTGAATAAAATCTATTGTATAAATAGTCTATCATAGCGATTTTCAATTTAATTCCTGGTTTATAATAATAAATAAATTGTAATTTTAAGTATGATTATCTCTTTTTTATCAAAAGTTTTAGGAAAGAAAGTAAATTTGGTTTCCTATTTTATTCAAAGTTATACACTTATAAAAAAGTCAGAATACAATGCAGTAATTTGACTTATGATAACACTCTTAAATAAATTTTTTTTCTCTTTTGTTTTTCTGATATTTCTTCAGATTACTGGCAGGTCTGCTTAAGTACTAAATGTAAAAGATTTTCCTGTAAATTATTCTTTACTTTTCTTATTAAATTTTTCTGCATTTTCTTTTCATTTCTAAGTATATTTCTCCGCATAACAAGACTCTGAAATTTATACAAATAAAAACACTTATTCTTGATAATTCAAAATTTAAAATATGAACATATATCACAAACACATTGGATATTTAAATACAAGAGATTTAAACAGATCTGAAGTGAAATGCTGATTATTATAACTGCATATTAAGAACATCTTTTTTTAATACATGCATCATATTGTTCTAACAACGTATAATTAAAATAATTATTATAATTGAGTATGTTTTTTTCATATTCGTTAAAACACTACGTTCCAATATAATATTTTTTTTAACTGAAAATTTTTTTCATATTCGTTAAAACACTACGTTCCAATATAATATTTTTTTTAACTGAAAATTTTTTTCATATTCGTTAAAACACTACGTTCCAATATAATATTTTTTTTAACTGAAAATTTACATAACATTATTGTTAGCATTAATTTATATTAAACACTGCATTAAAAGAAGTATTCTCATCTGAAAAGCAAAATATTGCTAAAAAAATGCAAAAAATAATTATAAGAATCACACAATATATAATTTAAACTTTGTCAGTATATTGTAGAATTCGTGCAATTGTACATGTAAGAATATTTAAATATTATTTAATTTAATTTAAAATTTCTAACGTATTTCAAGTCGAATTAAAATATGATATTTATTTAGGTTTAAAACAATTTAGGTATAATTACTGTATTAAAAATTTTTATATAATTTTTTATTTTAATGTAGTTGAAGAAAATCGGACAGCATATAGGATACGAAAATGGTTCTCTTAATGCAGAATTTTTAAATACGATGTTTAATAATGTAAGTAAAAACTAATCTGTTTAAAATATTAATTTTAAAAAATATTAGATGATTAAAAAATTGATTCAGTATTGTAATTTAAAATTGTATATTGAAAAATCCATTATCATATTATTAATATAGAATAAGTAGCAGTTAAGCCTGGACTCCACATTACCTGAAAACAAAAACTCACAAACAGAACTGAAACATATAGAGTTTTCGTTTCAGTTATGTTTTCGTTTTAACTTGACTCCACTAGAAATTGCGCCATCCGTTGATTAGTTCTGTAATTGTCGTAGAGTCAAACATGGACGACGCTACGGATTTTGCCGTGCTTTCTCTGCATTTATTAACAATTTCATTGTTAATAATCTTTGAATTATTTACATTTTTTGTCGCATTTTATAACTTCTTCGATGAAGAATTCCAAATCTATTTGTTTCCTCATCGTTTTCGCTACACTTTCCGCCATTACGATAATCAAACTACATGTGACTAATGCACGTGACTACGCATCACAAATCCTTGCGTTTTTATTGGTTGCAGTAAGACAGAAGCGCGGGACGAAAACGGAAAAGTTAAATAATTTTTAACTCTGCTTTCAATCTTGTTTCTGTCCAACTGAACGTTACAAAACTGAAAGTTTCGTCAGTTTGGCTTTCAGTTTTACGATTACGTCGCGGATTCCGGTAATGTGGAGTCCAGGCTTTATTTAAAAAAGTATAAATTACAAAGAATGTTTTAATTATTTAGAATAAATTATATAATTTTATTCTAAATGATTCTGTCGTCACCGAAGAAAATTTATTTTGTGTGTTTTAAATATTGAGGCGAATAAGAACCTACGGCGGAATTGAAATTCTATGATCGACTCTGCCGAAAATATCAAAACTTTAAAAAGTAAATGATAATTGAATAAGAATAGTAAAGAGAATGAATTTACTGTTATTTTTCTTGATAAAGAATTCATATAATCATGTTTATAGTTTATTTTCTATAGTTATTCTTGTGTGACCAGAAGGTCGGCATTTCTTTAGTGCCTCGTCAGGACTGACACCATCGTGTCTTCTAGGATAGACACAGAAACCTTAACGGTCTCAAATTCGGAATTCGCGTGAGCGGTCACGTGGGCGGATGATCGAATTCGGAGGATTGAGAGCCGGCTCGGAACTGAATCACTCAGGTTAACAACTAAAATAACCGATTTGATTGAACTAAAAAGAATACATAGCTTCATATATCGAATTACGGTCGAGAGAGAGTTTACAAGAAACCGCGAATTGGTATACATTCCTGTGATGCACTTAATTGTGTGGACATTCAGATCGATGAACTTCGATCGGTCGGTCGCCGGGAACTTCTTTCAGTTCGGTCGGCTCTAGCAGTTGGGAGGCGTTATATTTTCGTTTTGCTTGGACGGCGGTCAAACCGATAGAGCACTGGAGAATATAATCCGGGGAGTTCGACGGTGTTCTAACAAAACACGGGGTAAAAATTATTGATAGCCTGACGAAGATACCTCTCTTTCTGTTCACCTCGTTGACGCTCTCGTAAACTCTCGACGACCACTTGTCTTTGAATCACTCCTTTTTATACCTCCAAATCACCAATTTTATCCTTTTCCACCAATCGTGAGTCTTTTCTATTAGTTTCCAGTGACACATTCGATGAGTTCCCAGGAAAAGAAAACGACTCCAGAGAGAGAGATGCGATCATTCTCCGGTAATAAAAAATAGAAACATTTTTCGAAAGACGAAAAAGAATGGTTTTTCCAAATTTTTGTAAAGTTCGACTCTCACACTTGCTATGAAGTTTGTTTTACTTCTTATAATCGGTTTGTTAATCTGCATTTTAGATTGCAATATTGTTTTGAACTTTATTTGGATCCTACATACTTTAGAAGATGTTATAAATTGATTTATTAAAGTGAATAGCATATGAAATTTTAATATTCCTAACAATAAATAAATTTACTTCAAATACTCGTAGTTGCATAACTATTTGTAAAATACCGGTTCGTGTCTTATATATCTCTAACAGTTAGAACAGAATAGTACATTAAAATATTTTTAATTAAATTACTTTTTCTATATTTCAATCTATGTATTCAGACCCTTTTAAAGGAATAAATATTACAAACAAATACATTATTTTTCATAACGTTGTTTATTAATTTTTACAATATTAGTATATAAAATAAAACAACACAACAGATTAAAGAGTAACTGAACAAGTACAAAATGAAATTAACGCTTATTTATTAACGTTTTCTGTTTTGACTATCGACTTTAATACAGTAGAGTGTAGTTTATCCGAATCAATTAAGGACTGGGGATGTTCGGATAACCGATTATGTACGAAAAAATACATTAACCTATCCTGTGTTGAAATTTTTCTCCGTTGCGTGTCGCTTCGCGTTGAATTTTCGTCGATGTTAAGTCTAATGTAAACTGTTTAAAATAATAATCTTGGCTATTGTATCGTTCAAAATTATTTCTTTATTTTTTACAAACGAAATAAATATATTGAAAAATATAAAAACAAAAAAAATTATACTTTAGAAGTTGATCTAGTATTAAAGACGTTCGATTCAGCATTACACACAGTCCTCAGAAAAACACCACACAAAAGTGACAGTGCTGCCAGCTAAAACACATACACAAACATAAAAAATATTGAAGTAGCCCAAGATATAGCCAAAGATTGCAGCGCCACAGCACTAGCGAAAATTTAAATTTGCCGACTGGAATTCTTTCGGATAAACGACGCTCTACTGTATCTTTTATTGTTTTCTTCATATACTTAATATCGCTGAAACAGTTTTAAATCAACAGGATAACAATACTCAGCACATGAAAGTATGATAAATATTCGAAAATAAATTAAAATTATTACTTTTTCCAGATCAATATCACAGATAATTATATTCAAAATATCTTAGCTGTGAAAAAGGAAATGACGTCCAATGAAATGTTTGATGAAAGTGTTCTTTTTTATTTTCGGGAAAAGTAAGCAAATTTTATTTAATATAATTTTATTCGTTTGTATAAAGTGATTGGTTTATTTATTTATTTATATATTTTTCTATATAGAATAAAAATAGCCCCAATGGAGGTTGGTGCAAGTTTAGGCTATGATGGAGTGGAAATAACAATACGTACGAATTTTCTTTATATTTATTAGTTAAAAAACAATAAATTTTTCTTTGGACTTTTTCCGCTCAGTGATACTAAAACGGCCACTTTTCAGGCCGTCTTAGTATCAGAACGGACTCACACGAAAAGGAAGGGTCTCGCCATATCCGAGACAGATAAAACCCTGTAAAATTCCTGGGGTTTCTTCTGTCCTTATTTGATTCCAAGTACCGGTACTGTACGTAGGGTGACAGCTCCAATTTTCGGTCATCGCGGGTTATGATGATAATTATATATACAAATATGTTAAATTTCCAGTTTTTGTGTGTACTTAATTTAAAATAATTAACTAATTAATTTTAAGTATGTGTTAACGATTTTAGTTTTAATGTTAATGTCTCTGAATCAACATAAATTCACATTATGTTTGTATAAGTATTATTAAGATTTTACATATATTTAGAAATACCGTTAGCATTGATGTATCCTCCTTTCTATGCTTATGGATTACCTCAGTAAGTATCAAAGAAATAACTAAAATGCTAAAATTTTAAAATAACTAACAAATTTTTATCGTTTCTATTATAATAGATACCTTAATTTTGGAGGAATAGCTGTTGTTATTGGTCATGAATATTCACATGCATTCGATCATTTGGATATGTCAGCAGGTAAGATTTACAGTACTTTAAAGGAATCTTTAAAGTGTGTTTAAAAGAATAAAGGTTTGATTAATTAAATGATTTGAAAGTAAATACAGTAAATAAATATCTAATTTTATAAATGTTATGAATGTGAATTCTTTTAGCTTAAAGTAAGGACATTTACTCTTTAAGTTTATTGAAATGGGTACTGTTTAGGATCTGAGGAACGGATTAATTCACTTTCCATTATTTCTAATTAGAAAAACTGATTCTGACTTTAACCAATTCAGGGTTCTAATGGCTCCTAAAACGAATTAAAGTCGAATATGAGGCATCATTGTAATTTCAAAACAATACAATAATGTTATTATTATTTGTTTTTATATGTCAATCGATATTTATTTTGCTATTTTATTATTATATACATTCGACCCCCTATAACGCGGTAAATACGTTCCACTTTTTACGAATTTCGCGTTGTATGAATCCTTAAATACATGAGACAATCACAGCCCGGCACGTATGCAGTTTACGGACTACGGCTGTTTGAAAGGTTTTCTTCCATAAAATTAATCGATTCTAGACTAATTTGACTCAACAGTTCCAAAACACGTATAATTTTTTGGGAATAATCTGTATAAGCTATGCTATAAACAAAAAATTGTAGGATTACTTACCGAGTGTGCACCGTTCGATGACGCCGTTGCTCAAGCTTGTTTTCGTCACGGAGCATCGCCCAAACGGCGGGCGTGTTTTCTGATAAGTTATTTTTCTGCAAAAAATTCGTTGAACTTTGGAGATATCATTAATAGAAATAATTTTTATGGCCGTTGAATAAGAAATGTTTTTTTCACAAGAAATGCATAAAATTACAGTACTGTATTAGACTTACAGTACCTAATTTATGTACTGTACAGATGGTAGTAAACTCGATTTACCTGCCTAAACTTTTCGTAGCGTGTAAGTAGTTCGACTGCTCGTCCACTATTGGTCCAGATTCGACAAATCCTATTGCGACACGAGTCGGCGATGATGTTTTATCGATTTTACGAATCTCTTTTAGCGTTTTTATACGAATAGGGTGACAATTTTTTCGCCGCGATATACGAATCCGCATTATATGAACCCACGTTATAGGGGGATCGACTGTATAGTCCATATTTGTAATCCAACGAAGCTAGATTTGTATTATCATGATTTTCTCTTCCTGATTTTCGCTGGGTGATAATAATTTAAAGGGTGAAATCTTCATTACTACAGTCTTGAACTACGAAGAATTTGATCCTCGATAATTCTATCCAATAATATCGCTTATGCTCTTCCGTTTCTATTAAAATGTTAGTCACTTCATTACATCCAGTTTTCCAGTTTACTCAGGTTTCATTTCTGTGTACATTTTGTTGTATATCGCCTACTTCCACAAAGAATCGATTCGAAGAGCCACAGATCACGGCATTTATTGCTTTTACACATGGTTTGCTCTGTCAGAGATTTCGACAGACTACGAGTGGCGTTTTGGAGTTCTATAAATTACCGCTAAAACGTGATAGCAGAGTCGATGGATATACTGTACTTGTCTCCCAGCTGCCAATAGCTGAAATCCTATGAAATTGGCATAATAAATATTTTTGCTACTTCGAGCACTGTAATCGCTTTGTGGCAAAAGTTAGGGAAAAGTTAATTAATTAATACTAGGTAAATTATTGCAGGATGAAATGAGAAAGGAGCTATGGTATATGTTATTCATCATTGATATCATGTTTGTTAATGAGATAGAGAGTAATTAAAGTTTTAGCGGGAAAAGCTTCAAAATAGAAAGAGAGAGAGAGATTAAAAGTTAGCAAATTTAGTTCTTGGAATTCGGATGAACTTAAAACTATGAAAATTTAAATATTAAATTTATGAATATCACAATTGTTAAGATTTTTTTCCTATATTGAAGTAAACATACAAACTTCCTGCGTTTATTTATCAATCAAAAACACAAAGATAGATATTTAACAAAATGCTATTCGTTTTAGTCTCTTTGAACGGTAATCCAATCAGTTATTATTATTGTGATGCGAATGTCAGTCAGCTGATACTGGTGTCAAGTGCTATGCCGGAATAATGTCAATGAATAGCTACCCAAACAGGTGTTACATTAAGCTTCTGTGTTATTTGAATATGGGTGAATGTCTAGAAACTTTCTGACAATGTAACGTGTGTTCAATATTGCACCATGTATATGATTTTATTAAGGTTTAATGTTTCTAGACTTTTGTGTAATGTACTGTACGTGGTAAAACAACAGTAAAAGAGAGGACAACAGGACAATAAATACTTTATCCATTCGCCACATCTGTCTTCTTTCTTGAGCGAGTGGAATGTACTGTACTGTACTGTTGATTTTTTCAATGTTATGACAGTTTGGAAACAGATATGTCTATTATATCTGATAGCAACCTTTCTGATCTTACGGACAACTAAACTCACAATTTTGTATCCCACGGACCATTATCATTCAGTTTTTTAAACGACACGTGTACAGTATAGAATAATGATCATAAAAGTTCCATTTTACTTTATTAATATGAAATTCACTTGTTTAATTATAACAAATTAGTGTTATAATTAAACAAGTGAATTAGTTACTGCTTGTTTGAAATAAGTTTATGAATTCTTGGCTCTTTTTTACAATTGAACTCACAACATTATTTATTGATAACAATCCATTTCGTGTTTGGTTTTAAATTTAAATAAAAATCCCCAATGACTGAGAAAAATCAACCAAGAATTTTGCACTTCTTTCGTAATACTTCGCGTCACCACGACATGATCAATGTCCAAATTTTTCCACGGACCATCAGTTGGAGACCGTTGATATAAACGATCTTACTGTATTTGTCGATGAGAGTGATGTCAGGTCGATTGTGATAAATTGTTTTATTTGTGATATGGCTCTGTCATAGTATATTTTTTGTGTCCTTTTTTAAAACTGCTTCTAGAGTATGTTTGCTGTACAGTACCTGAATACTTAGTAATCTGTGTTTGTGTGCAAACTTTTGGTGTATTATATTTATTATTTGATTATGCCTATGTAAACAGTCTGTTTGTGCTAACAGTATGCACCCAGAGATTATATGTTGTATTGTTTCTGGCAGAATATGTCATTATTATTATTATGTGTTGGGTTTAGTGGGTTATACTCGGTATACACCGGTGGCTGTGTACTATGCCGGACCAGAGTCAAGGCGTAACAACCAAAACAAAACTAAAATTAAATGTGTGTGTCAGTGTCTGTATTAAGGAATTTCCTAACAATATGGCATGTATTCAATATAGTGGCCTTCTGTAGTGTGATGTATGTATTTCTACTCAATTGTAATGTTCCCAGGCTTTTGTGTAGCGTGNCGGCTGTTTGAAAGGTTTTCTTCCATAAAATTAATCGATTCTAGACTAATTCGACTCAACATTTCCAAAATACGTATAATTTTTTGGGAATAATCCATATAAACTATGATATAAACAAAAATTTGTAGGATTACTTACCGAGTGTGCACCGTTCGACGACCCCATTGCTTAAGTTTGTTTTCGTCGTGGAGCGATGTATCGAATGGCGCTCGCGTGCTTCCTGATAAATTATTTTTTTTTTTTGCGAAAACTTTGCTGAACTTTGGAGATGTCATTAATATAAATATAATTTTTATGGCCGTTAAATAATAAATGGTTTTTAGTAGGTCTGCTGCTCGTTTAAACTCAACGGTTTGTGCAATATCCGCTATTGGTCTAGATTCGACCCATCATGTCGCGACACGAGTCGGCGATGACGTTTTACCGAATTATGGTATTCTACGTTTTCCTAAACGATTATATATTTTAAAAATTTATTTTTTCGTTTCCAAAAAGAAATAAATAAAATAGTTTTCAGATTAACGGAAATCGAACAATTTGGGATAACTTGTCAGATAACAGTGGAGTCACTGTTGCTTTCCGGGTAATAATCATTTACAATTTATGATTTTTGATTTTTAGATTTTCTTTCTAATATTTTTGGTATTACTTCATTATGCAGGCTTACGAAAAATATCTTAAACGCCACGGAGAAGAACCTCATCTTCCTGGTCTCGACTTTACAAATAAACAAATGTTTTTCATCGGATTTGCTCAGGTTAATCCATACATTTGAAATTTGCTTACAAAGATAGGACATAATGACAAAATTGATGTGGAGTCGGAAAGAAATGTGATTCTTTCATTTGACGTATACGAAAAATGCTATCTTTACACGCTCTCACGGAGAGGCGATTCAAGAAGAAAGCAATTGACGCCGATTGCTTTGTTCACGTATTTTGTCGGTTTCTCGCAAAAATTTTTTGTTAGGTGCAGGCAATGGTGATTTTTTATTTTAGTTCGTAAATTTTGTTAGGGACGATCAATGACGTCAAACATTGTCACTTTGACGTCATTGATCGTCCGTAACGGAATTAGTTGACATGAAAAATCCAAAACTGTAATAAAAAAAATATCGGTCTATAACTTCGTTTTCGAGATACAGTGGGGTCAAAGTGACATTAAAAATAGCAGAGTTTTATCAAAATGGATCGATTAAATTTTGAGGAGAAAGCCATATAGAAGATACTTCGCTAACTCTCTGCTTTGTTAAATTAATATTGTTTTAGTATTCTTTTAGTATAAATCTTGTCGTTATTCTGATAAACATCTGGAATAAAAGTATATACCAATGAAAACACTAGAATTTTAATTTTCCAATAATAATTAAAACAAAATTCAAATTATAAATAATATTAATACTAAATACAAAATTTTATAAATATTTCATGTTGTGCGTAGCTTTGGTGTGAGGCAATCGAATCCATGAAAAAAACTTTCGAACGTGATCAGCATAGTCCCGGAAAATACCGGTAAGTTTAATAAGTTAATTTTTTATGGTCAAAAGTAAAACCAGGAGACAAACAGCAAGCATTAAATTGCTTAAAGTAACAGAAATGTTAATTATTTAATTTTTAGCGGAGACTTTCATCTGTGGATAAGGATATAAAATAAATATAATACTAATTTATTAATATCGTAAAATTTTCTTTTTAGAGTGCTGGTTCCTTTAATGAATTCTCCAGACTTTGCTGAAGTTTTCAACTGTCCTTTGAAAAGTTATATGAATCCCGAGAATAAATGTCGATTATGGGGATGAAATGTATTTATTGTACAGTTCGTCAAAATTCGGAAAACGAATAAAATAGTTATCGTTAATTTACTGCATTAGTATTTATAATCACTTCATGTATTTTTACATAACGTTTTNAAATAATTTATCAGGAAGCACGCGAGCGCCATTCGATACATCGCTCCACGACGAAAACAAACTTAAGCAATGGGGTCGTCGAACGGTGCACACTCGGTAAGTAATCCTACAAATTTTTGTTTATATCATAGTTTATATGGATTATTCCCAAAAAATTATACGTATTTTGGAAATGTTGAGTCGAATTAGTCTAGAATCGATTAATTTTATGGAAGAAAACCATTCAAACAGCCATAGTCCGTAAACTACATACGTGCCGGGCTGTGATTGGCTCATGTATTTAAGGACTCTAGAAAATGAATTTCATAAAAAGCGGAACGTATCTACTGTGTTACAGTGGGGTCGACTGTATTACAAAATGTAAAAAGTTTTATGTTGATCCGAACCGATGTGACTTTTTATGGAAACTCGTTCCTTATTTTTTATCTGTGATGAGGCCTTCATAACGCTTCCAAAATGTGAGGGCTGCGAGAAAGCCCTAGTAATGATGAGAGCCGAGTATTAAACACAAATTCATATATGTATTTATAAATTTCTATCCTTGTTAGCACTTTATGAATGCAATTTCTATTTTTACTGCAGATAAATAATACAAAGCACACAGCAAGCTTCACACTTTACTGAAAAAACGAAACTGTTCTATTGGAGCATTCAACAACTGTAGAGAAATGTTGATGATGATGTAGAGTTAGCATTTCGAAAATTCAAAGTTTCATTATCTCCTAATAGAGAGGTTGCGGCCGACGTTTTCAACACGAAAACGTGTACATTGGACATTCAGCACCACCTTCCTGTAAGCCTAGAAGTTTGACAATGGCGTTTGGAACGTCGAACATGATTCCACTGACGTTCCAAACGCCATTGTCAAACTTCTAGGCTTACAGAAAGGCTGTGCTGAATGTCCAATGTACACGTTTTTCGCGTTGAAAACGTCGGCCGCAACCTCTCTATTAGGAGATAATGAAACTTTGAATTTTCGAAATGCTAAGTCTTCATCACTATCAACATTTCTCTACAGTTGTTGAATGCTCCAATAGAACAGTTTCGTTTTTTCAGTAAAGTGTGAAGCTTGCTGTGTGCTTTGTATTATTTATCTGCAGTAAAAATAGAAATTGCATTCATAAAGTGCTAACAAGGATAGAAATTTATAAATACATATATGAATTTGTGTTTAATACTCGGCTCTCATCATTACTAGGGCTTTCTCGCAGCCCTCACATTTTGGAAGCGTTATGAAGGCCTCATCACAGATAAAAAATAAGGAACGAGTTTCCATAAAAAGTCACATCGGTTCGGATCAACATAAAACTTTTTACATTTTGTAATACAGTCGACCCCACTGTAACACAGTAGATACGTTCCGCTTTTTATGAAATTCATTTTCTAGAGTCCTTAAATACATGAGCCAATCACAGCCCGGCACGTATGTAGTTTACGGACTATGGCTGTTTGAATGGTTTTCTTCCATAAAATTAATCGATTCTAGACTAATTCGACTCAACATTTCCAAAATACGTATAATTTTTTGGGAATAATCCATATAAACTATGATATAAACAAAAATTTGTAGGATTACTTACCGAGTGTGCACCGTTCGACGACCCCATTGCTTAAGTTTGTTTTCGTCGTGGAGCGATGTATCGAATGGCGCTCGCGTGCTTCCTGATAAATTATTTTTTTTTTTTGCGAAAACTTTGCTGAACTTTGGAGATGTCATTAATATAAATATAATTTTTATGGCCGTTAAATAATAAATGGTTTTTAGTAGGTCTGCTGCTCGTTTAAACTCAACGGTTTGTGCAATATCCGCTATTGGTCTAGATTCGACCCATCATGTCGCGACACGAGTCGGCGATGACGTTTTACCGAATTATACGAATTTTTTTAGCCTGTTTATACGAATACGGTCGCAATTTTTTCGCCGTGATATAGGAGTCCGAAATATATGAACTCGTTTTATAGGGGGTCTACTGTAATTTATTTTTTGAACGTGAGTTTATACATTAACATATTATGTAAAATGCAAGACTGGATTTTTAAAACATTTATGAATATAGCATTTGTAAAATTAAATTAGAATGCTAATCCATTTTCATTAATGGGTATTTTTGCATACAATAGCACCACAAGTTCTTACCGCTAAAAGACTAAATATTTAATCATTTAAAATCTTCAAAACTTTTGTATACATAATAATAATATTAAAATTGTATCAAATATCAATAATTAATTAAGAAATAAAACAATGATAATAAATCGTATACAAAGAAACTTCAAAGAGATTTTATTATAAATTTTTCGTTAAATTTCGTAACTGAATTAACAATACATTAACAAATCTAGTGGAAAAAATATATCAGTATATAACACAATATAAACATTAACAACACCCACGGAAGGATAGCTTTTGATACGTCCAAGGACGTTGTAATTGATATGGCGACGTTCTTAGTTGTGGTAAAGATGCAATCAAAATACTCGCGTTGCAAAGACATAAAATTTATAAAAATAAAAATTTGCTAAAACTAAAACAGTGTTTAAATCAGTTGAAGAAATATGGAAAATTCAAATTCCGAGAAAAAACCGCTTGAGGAAAAGTGAGTAGAAATTTTCTGTTATATTCTTAAAGAAATTAGATATTGAAAATTTATGTTCCAAAGAAAAAACCAACATAGTTAAAATTGTAAATTTAAATAAATTAAATATAGAGTAAGCAGACATGCTTGTCTCTCTCTTGTATAAAGTTAAAAGAAATCCAAAGTATTCATATAAGTGATTTAAAAAAAAAAGAAGTTAACATATTTGTATAGTTTAAATATAATATTAGCAATTTATCACATTAATTATTAAGTATTTGCAGATATAAGTATTTGTCGATCTTTAATGGACTGTAAAAATATGAAAGTACTGCGGGTATTGCAAATAAAACGTTTAATGGGGAATGAAACAGTTGTAGAAAATGGTCCTTACAAAACTACTCTCGTTTCCAAAATTTTAAATTAGATTTTTTTTTCTTTTTACTACAAAAATACGGTGGCGCTTGAGGCACCAACGTTCGGCCTGCGTTGAAGTAATACTTCAATAAAGAATGTCGAACATAAATTTAAATTTAATATAACCTATATTTTTTATTTATATTTTTGATTAATAAAATTACATCGATTGCAAACAATTAACAGCACTTTATTTATTTATAAGATAATTAAAGGCATCCAAAGTTTTTCTAACGTTAACTCTAACGCGCCATTAATAGCCGAATATAAAACTGTAATAGGTCAATCAATGAAATTTCACAAAAAAAGGCTATATTTTTAAACTCGACACCATCCAAAACATAAAAAAATATATGTCGTACACGCTATTTACTTTGTATTAAGTAACTTTACTATTTAAATGCCACTATTCTACTGGTCGTACAGAAAGGCGAGACTGTTGTGAGTCTGTGGTTGAAGTTAATTCGACAGAAATTAGTCGTTGTCCTCTTTCTTAATGAGAGGATGGTATCTATTTCATTGCATTTCTTCAAACCGTGTTGAAATTTTTAAAGAACTAACTAATAAACACTAGCAAGATAATTTTAATACATTTATTGAACAATCTCATTTAAAAGAAAATAGCGTGGTTCTAAAAAGAATGTTGCAATTTAAACTGACTTTCTTCTTTACATATTAGTAAGTAAAGATTTTTTTATAAGTATGAAAATTGTATAGAAGAAATTTAAAATATTCTCAAGTAGGAAGATGAATAAAATAAGAAAGTTACTAGGTCAAATAACGTCTTAATTAAATAATTACTAACAATTCTATGCGAGGTTACAGCCTTGTAGCTTAGTCATATCAGTTTTATTAGTATAATGGTTTACATAATTAATTATCTAGGTCTTTCAATAAAAACTGTTAAATAAACTAATTATGTAACTTTAGTGTAGTTTTTATCGAAAGAGTAAAAACGAAAGTTTTTGGATAAATTTGTTAATTAACTTAATTCTCTAAGATTTATTATGCAAAATTTAAACGATAAAACCTTAAATTATAAACCTTGAAATTATAAATTGAGTCCTATCTATAAACTAAAAATTTTCTCTTTAATTAAGTACAGTATATCAATTGTTATGAAATTATACACATAATTTCATAAAAAAATGATTTACCATATTTAACAAGAAAATTTTGAGCAGTGGCAGAAGACCGCAGGTTCAAGAAGCGTATGCTTAGGGTTTCCGAAAGTTAGCAGCTTAAAAAAGAATGCATTCCGCGAACCTCAGGCACAAATGTCACTTCATCAAAACAATTTGCCGTAAATGACGTAGTAAAAGATTTTACAATTTAATAACTGACAAAATTTACTTTTCGACTGTTAGAAAATATCTCAAGTAATAAGTAATGTTTAAAATTCTTTGTGCATCTTATGTGACAGGATAATGGTAAGAATGAATTTGTTAGGCTGGAAGAACGAAAACGCTCATTAAACAAAAAAAGTCCACAACCTGTCGTGACTAATTCAAAAAGCCCACAAAGCGAAGTTCGCATCGTCGCTTTCAGAATATTTGACTGTGGCTTTTTAATGCCGAACATTAGTTCTACAGGTTTTCCTATAAATTTAATTTTCATACGTAAAACAATTTCAGAGAGATAAAATGTATGGAGAAAAATACATCTTTGGTGATTTTGTTTCGTATAAAAGTGCTAAACGTCAATCTACATTTTTATTTGAGTGTTGATAAAAAATACAAATTTCCCCCAAAGAACATAAAATGCAACTCGAAATGTCATGGTAATAGTTCTTGCAAAAATAAATAACTCTGCAACATTCTTGATTCCTATAGAAATAACTGATTTATTAATTAACTAGCAGGTGGGCCCGGCGTTGCTCGGGCAAAAGTAACGATAACTAAGATAAAGATTATTACGTTACAGTAAACCTTACCCGTTTTCACAGAATGCAAGAATTGGGTCCCCTTGTTTCCAGACTAATTAGAAAATTTTTAGAAGGATCTAAAAATATGTTCAACTGCATCTGCGTCTTGCACGTCGCTTTCTCTTAACAATTCCATTGTTACGTAGCATTTCCATTGTTACTTAGCACTTCCATTGTTACTTAGCACTTCCATTGTTGATGGAAGTGTGAAGCCTTAATCCTGTCCCTCTCCCCCCGTGGGGAGGAATTTCGAAAAATCCCTTCTTAGTGTGCGTTCTCGTGATGTACCCTAACTGTGTACCAAATTTCAACTTTCAACTCCTGTTTGGGCTCGATAATAATAATAATAGAAGACTTAATCCTGTCTCTCTCCCCCCGGGAGGGAATTTCGGAAAATCCTTCTTAGTGTGCGTTTTCGTGACGTACCCTATCTGTGTACCAAATTTCAACTTTCAACTCCTAACCGTTTGGGCTCTGCACTTATTATTATTATCATTATTATTATTATCAACCCGTCTCGATTATATATATATAGATAAAAGTTTCTTACAAAGTAATCATTTTTAATAAATTAGTTGTTGGAAAATGTTGACATTTCGAGCACCACAACAGATTTTCACGAATGATTAAATGTTATCGAAAAGTAATCAAGCGACATATTTGTATATGTGGTGTATAATTTTGTTACCTACTTATATAAAATAATTGAAGATAAATAAATCATAATGAAAAAAGAACGTTTTATTTTGTTATGATATCCTCGTTATTAGTTAACATCCAGAACTTGTGGTGGCTTTTAACCCATAATAAATCCTCCGCACATTGGTTTTTATATCATCGTGTAGAGTAAGAACATCGACCACCTATAAGTATATGTAGGTTGACTTTTAGCACTTTTAAGCAAAACAAAAAATACCAAATGTGTATTTTTCTCCATACATTTTATCCATCTGAAATTGTTTTAAAATTATGCATGAAAATTAAAATTAGTATAAAAATTAAATTTATAGAACATCTTGTAGAACTAATGTTTGGCATTAAAAATTGTAAATAAACATGTTTCGAGGCTAGAACCGATATTTTAAAGTTACAAACCGTTACGCATCATATCACCCTCTATCGTGGTTGAATCAGTTAACGTTCAGAACACGTTATGGCTTTTCTTAATTACCGCAACGCGTAATGGTCAAATATTCTGAAAGCTGTGACGCGAACTTTGCTTTGTGGACTTTTTGAATTAGTCACAATGAAATCGTCAGAAAAAAGCCTAAGGCATGCGTATAAATAAAATTGCTTAGATAAATTCGAGATCTAAACAATAACAATCAAAACCCCCGAAAACCGTGAAGTCTGACTTGAGCAACAACGAGTAAGAATGGTTTGTGAAGGTCCCTAATTTATGAAAATATTAGTAAGTCTTGTTGAATTTTTCTTAAATCTGAACTCTTCTCAATTTTTCAAACTCTACGTTCTCATAAAAAGTATTCCATCAGTTTTATTAGTATAATGGTTTACATAATTAATATATAAATAAAATAATTCTAAATTTTTGTTTTGTATTAAAATCTTTACATTTTTAAAACAAACTATATAATTATCTTATTTTAAAAACTATTGATTTGAGAAATTGAAAGTAGAAAATACTTGTGGTTGCACTGTTGTTAATGTAAGACTTTATTTTGATGTTTTATGTATACAATCACTTTTTAAAATAACCCCAAAATTAAGAATATAGTAATTAAATTAAGTACCAGTTTTTTAAAATTTCTATAAATTTTAAATTCTGGTATTGAAATTTTCTTTGTACAGTTAATAATCAAAATGAATTTAAAATACCACTTTATTTTTAATAATACAGATTCTTCATAATTTTTTGAAATATATTTACAGGGTGTATATTTGGTGATATATTTTAAGATAATTCTTTTTTTATGCAGAAAATGCACCATTTGGAACAATAGGACATTGTTAGAACGTTACCTTATTTTAATATCTCTTGTCATTTTTATTGCATTTCTCGTCATGGTTGGTGTTTTATTAAATTTTCAAAGTAAGTAAAAATAAAAAAACAAACAAGATATATTTACTCTTCTTTTCTTTTTATATCATTATTACAATTAAAATGTTTTCTTGTGCATATTAATATACAAGAATCAAGAGTTAGAGTTGAAAGTTAACGAATAAACGTTCATATACTAAAACTAAAGTAAAATTATAATACCACCCAAGACCATAAAGTTCTACCTTTAAAAAAAATTTAAACATTAAATTGTGTACTCATCATCATATTTAATTAATATCCTTCATCGATATGGCTTAAAGACTTAATCGATATTACTCAATATTGAGTGGTGTCGATTAAGTGTTCTGTTTCTGCCCGGTACAACAATAACTCTTGACCTTTGCTAGTGAATAGATCTTTTAAAGTTTTAAAATTAAATTATTTATTGTATATATGTGAATACCAGTATAGAATGTTAATAAATAAAAAAACAATACATCAATATAGTATATATAAATATAATTTATATAAATATTTAAAATTCAATAATATTGTTCTCAATTGCACGTCAAGTGATGTTTTATTTGATGACCTTTGTGAAACAACATATTAACTCATTTTTTCGAATTTTCGGGAAAAATCACACTAAGGTTTTGAATTTTTTTTGTATTCAGAACTGGTCATAGATGTTTAATTATATTAGAGGCTGATAATCAGATTGGTCTACGAGAAATTATGGGTCATGAGTTTGAAAATCATATATTGAAATTCAACAATAAGCTAAGTTAGCATGTTTTTGTTTGAAGAATTTTGTTTATTCTATTATTTATATTCAATACGTTAGTATACATATATGTATTTTAGATAACTGATTTTATATCCCTGTAGTTGAAGAAAATAATAGATGTATTTTTGCGTATTTGCATAAAGATTAGCAATAATAATGAATCAATTCATAAAAAGATAAATATTATACAATAAATCGTGTTATAGACTAGTGCACACGATTTCACAACTTCTTGAGTTATTTTTGCTCATACACTTAAGCAAATAATAAACTTTGAGTTTTATTTTAATACGCATTGTGAATTTGAGTGTCGTGTATCCCTTGAGTACAAAGAAATCATCAACTTTAAGTGAAGCGTCGTAACTAAAATAAATCAAAACCAATATAAAAACATACAAATAAATCTATTTAGCTATTTTCAAATATTAAATCAGTAATATTGTAAAATTTGCATTGGATGATTAGGACAGCCACTTTTGAGTGTTTCTCTTCACCCCCACGAATTCAAAATCATTACATTTCAAAAAGAAAATAATCATTTTAAATATCGCTTTTAAAATCAGCGATTTCAATGAAAATTTAATCAAATGATATTAGGACAATACCCTAATACAATTTTTTAATAAAGTGATTTTAATAACACGGCACTTATTAACAAAATTTGTGAAATATCTACCCATCATCACATTCAAACAGGTCTGGCATATAGTAGTTTTGCCAGCCTAACAAAATATAATGTCAATACTTGAAAAATTATGTCAAAAGAAATAGCATAGAGAAATTTATGATTTGTTAGTTAGTTTTCTTTGTCTGATATGTACAAAATTTTCATGAAGTTTTATTTCTATTCACCTCTTTAAATGTATTTATTTTATTTAATAATCTAATGCAAAACAAGATCGCTACTATTTCGTCTCAAGTTAATTATGTATATGTAGATTACTAGATGAAGTAAGTTATTTATAATGATTATCATATGGGAAGTTATTTATTACTTTTCCGGCTCTGTTATATGTAAGAGAGGGAAAGTATGGCGATCAGTCAAAAATACCCCCCAAAGATTGAAAAGTCGATTAATGCAAATTCGGTTTCCCCCTGTATATATGGATATTAGTGTGTGTGAATGTGTTTAGGCTCGAGTTTGTTTACCCTATTTTTAAATCTTGGTAACTCCTATGCTTTTTGACGAAAATTTCTGAAATTTTATTAGGGGAACCGATACTATTAAATTTTGGTAATTAAAGGTCAACGGGGTGAAGAGATAAAGGGAAGTCGTGTGTCGTATCTCCAGTAAGGTCGGACGTAACGGAATTTTACTCGTCATTAGCATCTACAATTTTTTATAAAACCCATCCCTACTCTCAAAATTAAGCTTTTTGCCTTTTTATAATAACTAAAACTTGTGCCACAGACCTGTGTCACAAGTTTTAAATGTTGCCGGGAAAGTTAAACAACTCGTCGCTGGATATTTTTTATGTATAATTCAATTGTATCAGAGTTAGAAAGTTTGTATTTTGCGAAATACCATCTATATTAAATTTCAAATACATTAATCTTCTTAATGGCTATTTTTTAATTCATAGCAAATTCAAAAATAGCTATTTAGAAGATTAATTTAAAAATAGGACGAAAATCAAATAATTGCAATTCAAATACGTTTTAATATTATTTTCAATTTACAATATTTTCTTTACATATAAATTTATTAAAGCTATTTATCACTTATAGATAAATCTCAAAAATCAAAGAAAGAAGTGTGCTTAAATAATATATGCAAATTTTCAGGTGAGATTTATTTTTCTTAATAGACTATTATTTCGTGATATTTTCTGCTACTGTTGCGAATTTTGAACGTATATTTTTATTTAATTACTAAATTAATATTATATAAATTTTTAAGGAAAAATTTTTCATAAGATATTGCACCAGACAAAATGATAAGATTCTTCTAATAATAAGTTATAAATAGTATTGTTATTTTGTATAGGTTCGAAGATTCCCGCATCTAATTTTTTCGTAGGCACATTTTAGAAACTGTTGATAGATTTACAGTTATTAAACTCTGTTCCGAAGTAATCCCTCTATTTAATGTGAAGATAACAATAACATATACACGATATAGATATAGTTCTCACAATTCAATATTGGTTATAGACGGTTGGAAATATTTCATGTCTCGCTTTTCCAATAAATAAATAAATAAATAAACTATTATGCAGCGAAATGTTAAAATTATATGTGACTTCGATATATGACAAAGTATTAAAAGTATTTATATCAAAACTACTTATTGGCGTAGGAATGCGAAATGACAAGTATGGTATTTCAAAACATCTATTTAAGTTTAACAATAAGCCTTTAATCCACTTTTTAAAATATTTAATACAAATATACTTTATTATACAAACGTAGATTAATATTACAGTGAAAGGGTTATCACACACATGAAACAATTAATGCCTTACATATCTCCTAAAATGCATTTCGGCCCGTGGTGTTAAGTCTACAGGTTTATAAACATTCTGATGGTTAATAATTTTATCATTTTGTAAGTGTGAATCATGTAATATATTCTTTAGAATAATTTTGCCTTATATTTAATAGTCATTCATCTAATTTATAAGGCCATTAACACCAGAGACTGAAATACATTTTCGATTTTGATAAGGCATTAATTGTTTCACGTGTGTGATAACGCTTTCATTGTGATACTATTCTACGTTTGTATAATAAAGTATGTTTATGAAATATCTATTTAGGTATTGCCTAATATCTTGAGAGTAATGTCTGCAATAATAAATATTGAAAACTGAAAATTATTATAAATAAAAACGAATATAACATATGTAAAACTCTTCTTCATGCTTATCTCGGACTAGCGATTTAACACTTTTTCCCGTGATCGGTATTGATCAGAGATTAAGACAATTAACTCTTTTTAAACCTTTATTCAGCAATGTATTTATTTCAGATTGACATAAAATTGTTTTAATTGCTCTTCGGGTTTCAAAAGTTTTAAAAAATAAATATTTCTTAAAATTATGAAAACTTTTGTAAGAGAACAATTAGAACAAACCTTATCATAATACTTTATAATACATCAATACAAAACACTTTATTTGTTATTCTACTTCGTGTCTACAACACTATTTTAGTTGAGTATGACATCCTACCATACGATTTTATTCCTTTACTAAAATTAATATTATTTTTACATTTGAAAAGATTCAAAGAACATCTTTTTCTCTATACAAAATATTTATACTATTTCTGTAAATAATGCATTTATTTCCTTCACAATGTCCATGGAGACGGATGATATTTTAATCTTATGAATTTTTTCTGAATTCTCACAGTTTAAATTAATCCCAGCGGCCAAATCTATATTAAATTTCTTAAAATACATTTTGTATTTTTAAAAATAAATCAAGTATATAAGGGAAACCACATAGGCCTATATTTATTTTCATTATGTTTTTTATCGTTATTTGACAATTTACTTAGATAGCCATTAAGTAAGAATTTATACTTAAGTTGAAAGAACAAGATAACAAGATCACTAATCTGTTGAGTTTGTGGTCCTTGTCCAAATGTTGGTCAAAGCTGTAACAAAATTGTTCATTTTTAACTATAGTGGACAGTAGAATTAAAAATTGATTGTTTTTTCACGTTACGTTTTTTTCGGATGTTCTAAATTTTACATTATTTTTAAATCTTAAACTTTTTATATCTAAGTAATTAATTGCATTTTTATTTTCTAATTCGTGCTCAAATTTTATATCTTGGAATAATTCTTTGGAAAATGTATAATCTTTGACTTTCCTATTGTATTTTTGTCATAAATTATTAGTGTGTCATCCACGTATCTGGATAAACATTTCATTTCATTTAATTGCGCTAATTTTCTGTCTATGTCTAACATAGAAAATGCTCTAGTTTTGAGACTAAAGTATTACTGTTCCCCGTGCTAATTCCGTCCGATTTCCCAAACATTTTGTTTCCAATTTCAAAATAATTATTACAGTAACAATATTTTATTAAATCTATTTTCCATACTTTCGTAATTATATTTTTATCGTGTTTCTATTTTATTCCATTTTATTGAGGGAGACATAGAAACTATATCTAAACTTAAATTTCTATAAGTTGGTTTAAGTTTTATGTGTTTCTATCTCGTCCAATCATTCTCGTCCAATTGTTATCTCTGATGAATTAATTAATTAATTCATCAGAGATAACTAATAATTAATTAATTAATTCATCAGAGAGTTTACAGAAAATTTAGAATTCTGTATATCATATAATTTTATTTTTATGAGTAATTATAAATTATGTAAAAATGAAATTCTAAAGTCCACGAGTGGACGATACTTCTTTTCAGGTTTATGTAAGCTACTTTTAGTCTAATTTTTAAATACGGTGTTCTAACCTCCGCAAAATTAAGAATTCTTTTCTCTCTCATCTGCTGTAATATATAGTATTTTCTTCTTAAATTTTTTTTATTTCTTTCTTTATTCAGTTTAGATTTCCTGTTTTGGATCTTCTTTCAGTTCTTTAATCCTAGCTAGATGTGATTTCAAGCTTTTTATCTTCATTTCCATTTTATTCTCATTGCTTTGTAGCAATGACTATTTACTTTACTTTGTATGCTTTTATAATTACTAGATTATGTTCTTTTTTAAAGTAATGTTTTATTAGTTTATATTTTAAATGATAGTTGATCTCTTTCTTATCTTTAATTGTTTGTGCATCTGTTTTACCACTGTTTGTCATCTTAGCGAAATCCTTTTTAATATTATGTTTTAGGTTCTTTTTCTCTTCTTTCTCGATTTTTGAATTATGTATCATTTTATCAATTCCGATACTACTTCTATTCATTTAGTAGCTATAAGAGCGTTAAAATCAAGTCATAATTGAAAAGTGAATATTGTTATGCTTGGAATTTTTAAATTAATCTTATTAATAAATAACTTATTTTTTCATTTTTGTTTTTTTCCCCTGCGGGTAACAGAATAAAGAAGTATACTGTAGTTTGTTTGCATTTTTTTCTTTGTTTTATATTGTTTATTTTTGACTGAATTAAATTATTGATTTTTTATATTTTATCTATTCATTTGTTTTTTAATAAAAAATTTCCTACTTTTAAATCCGATAATTGATTTTAAAATCTACTTTTCTATTTTCCATGCGTCTTTTCCGTGTATTTACTTTTCACTAGCCCACATTAAAAAGAAGAAAAGTTTTACAGATAAACATTGAATTTTAATACATTTTTGATCAAGAATGTTAATTCCTGTGAGATTACAATCAAATTCCGTTATTATGTTATCGGCTTATGCGAAGTACCGTACGCGTTAACCATATTAAACCGTCACGTCGTCCAAGCCGCTATAAATTCTGAATTGCTACAACGACCCATTCATTAATTTACAAATTATCTGCCTGCTAGAGCGCTTTGCACTGACATCAGAGATATTTTGAATTAGGCAGGATTAAGGAGGTTGTTAACGCGCGTGGACTCTCACTCAACTATAGGCAAGCTTTCTAAAACATCGAACAGTATGTTTAACATACTGGGGAACAGCAGTGCAGCTATAATTATAGTTGATTTTCAGGGGAAAGTACCAAGGATAAAATACGCAAAAATTTGTATATTTTTGTGAAAATCTGAAGACCTAGAATAAGAGTTTTTTCTTAGACTGGGATAATTTAGTTAGAATTTGATTTAACTATTTAATAAATTAAAATATTATTTATTTAGAAAGCAAAACGTACAATTTTACACTTTGTTTTGTGAGAATTTGATGAAAAAGCAGAAATAACACTTCCTTTCAGTCTATCAACTTCCCGATCTTATATTGATGAACATCTGGTAGTTAGAGTCATTTCTAACATCCCGTCACATCGGTAGCAAACTAACACCCGATTGAAGGAAATTTTAAGAAAAAAAGGGGTAAACATTAGTCTCGAAGCATCTCACCCACTCTCCTTGTCTCCAGTCTATCCACTAAACCCACCGATCAGTAAAATTTCTCATCACTCGTCCCGACAATAGAAATAACCTACGGCCGAAGACATCATCATTTTAACAAAAGATATTATGCACAATTTAATGTAAACTCTCTCTCTCTGTCTATTAGAGGCGTATTTAGATAGTTTATCGATATAGAGACATTTTTATTTCCTTTTATATTTAATCACTACTTTATTGTATTCATTAAACATTTGTTATATGTTAACTTGGCTTTAATTGGAAATTAGTTTGATGTCGGTCACCCTATCGACAGATTCACTGACTCTTCCGACTCGAACTACAAAACTCTCGTATTCGAACATGTCTTTTTAAGAATAGAAACTTATAACCGCGAGTTAGGACACGACTTCGAACTATCCTAACTAGTATCAGGAGCCTGATGCCAAAAATATCTCGGGAACTTTGAAGACAAATTAATTTAAACTTTATAGCCATCCACTAACAAAGTGAGCGGGCTTCAAGAACCGAAGCAGCAACCAGGATTTGGAGTAAGCGACTCGAACCCGCAGATTCTCACAATTTATTAAGACAAAACATACAATTGATTTTCAGGCGTAATCTTTAGGAATACCGTTCTACTTAATGCCGGAGACCGAATAAACCCAATACATCAAGGATTTATAAAATACCATTCATAATACGCAACGAAAATTGTATTAACAGCTAGATAGAGTATATATACATCATTCAACTTTCCCATTAAAATTAAAGAGCATGAGTGAGATGTAAGGAAAAAGAAATGCACATCCGCATTAGCCACTCTTTTTATAGTCCGAAACAATATCCTATATTTTGTAAATGCGAGGATCCTTCAAGAAACACAAAGGAAGACAGAATTGTGGAGAGAACAATCAAGAAACACAAAGGAAGACAGAATTGTGGAGAGAACAATCAAGAAACACAAAGGAAGACAGAATTGTGGAGAGAACAATCAAGAAACACAAAGGAAGACAGAATTGTGGAGAGAACAATCAAGAAACACAAAGGAAGACAGAATTGTGGAGAGAACAATCAAGAAACACAAAGGAAGACAGAATTGTGGAGAGAACAATCAAGAAACACAAAGGAAGACAGGATTGTGGAGAGAACAATCAAGAAACACAAAGGAAGACAGGATTGTGGAGAAAATTCGTTGGAATCAACAGGATTGCGGACGCAAATTACCCTTCTTGCGTGGAAGTATATAATTTGACGTTTATCTTGTGCCTAGCAGAAGCCACGAAAATAGACGTCCTCACATATGAATAGTTGGTAAATATAATTAATTTGGTTGGCAGTGTTTAAAAATTTTAGAAATTTTTCAATGGTAGTATTTTTATGATTGCGTTCATTGTGCATTTTATACAAATTGTAGTTTGTAATATGAATATAAGAGCTATTTAATGTTTCAAATTTGTGACATAATGTAAAATGTTTCAACAGTTAATTCCAAATTTAGATGCCGTAAATCGATTTATATATGTAATATTAGAACATTCCGTTATGAGTACAAAAACAACCAAAAATATTTAACTGATAAAATTAATTTGCTGGTTAATAGAATAAAATAAAATTAAATTAAATTTCACTAAATTTGATATGTTTTGTTTACATAAGTCTAAATAATTTTAGCTGGTTCCATTTTAAAAAATATGGACTTCACCGTCGATCCATGCGACGACTTTTATGAATTTTCATGCGGATCTTATCTGAAATATGAAAACATTTACGACGTAGAGATACGTAGAACTACAAATTTAGAAAATTATATCCTTTATTTGAAAAAAGGTAAGCAATATTTTAATTTACATATTCGTTTTAATAAGTGTAATAATAATTTTCATATAGTATAAATGCAAATTCAGAACAGTTGGAGAAACCAGAAAATTTCAATGATCCAGCATTCGTTAAAAAACTAAAGAAATATTATCAATCGTGTTTAAATAAACGTATGTATTACATTGATTTTGAATAAGTAATTAAATGCAAAACATTTATAATCCTTTACTTAAATTACAGCTAGCGACATGAAACAGGTTATTCATGGCATTTTAAGTGCAGCTAACTTGGACGATTGGCCACTTTCTGAAAACGATAATTCAAAATTAACAATGGAAGAAGCTATAGCACTAGCACAATCTTACGATAGTCCTGGATATCTGTTTGGATTATATAGGGATCAAAACAGCTCTTACATAACTGTAATTTTTTAATAATTTATAAAAAATATTTAAAATAAATTGTTATCTTATAAACTATTATCACAATTAGCTTATTTTATAATTAAATAACAGCTAGTAATTTAACATTTCATTTAAGTGAACCTATATCATTTCTGTACTTCAATGAAGTCTGACCTTAATGGCTATAATTCAAATGTTTTAACTTAACGAAAAGTTTTACGATATAACATAAATATTAAAACCGATAGAAACATTAATTAATACTTATAACTTTCAAAACGATAAACGTCATAAAATATTTAATAATTTTATAAAGAAAGCAATCACAATATTTCGAGAAAAGTTTAATCCGTAGTGTTTGATAACAATAAAATCACTAGCTGCGTTATTTATAAACAATGTCATTTCTACTTCGTTAGCAAGAAAATACAGTAGAACCTCGATTATCCGGACCTCTATTATCCGGATTTTCGATTATCCGGATTGTTCAAAATAAACAAAAATTTTACGAATTTGCTGATTTGCACTTGGCGAATTACGATACTGTTTATGTATGTGATGGAATGCATAAATTTTTTTGTTTCAACAACGTCTCACCCCGCACAGTGGCCGTAAACTTTTAAATATATTTTGCGTCGTAATAAAAATATAACTTGACATACGTATTTATAAATAATTTATACTCAAATTACATCATTTCTATGTCCAAGGGCGGCGTAAGGCATGGGCAACGTGGCCCACCGCCTATGCCTCGCGGTCCGAAGGGCCTCGCGTTTCGAAGGTTTATGCATTACTTAAAAGCCGCAAACGCGACGAAAAATTTTTACTTGTCATAAAACGATAAATAGTACTGTTATTCATAAAAATGCAGTTTCAACTGCTTTTTATTTTATAAAATCCGTCTTCTTGCGCCATCAGAGGGCCTTTTAATTTAAACAATAGGTAGTCTGTAAGCGTTGGTCAGTAGTAGTACAAATTCAGTACGAACGTTTGTTTGTTGAAAATTTGATCACGATTTAAATACAGTATTTAATTTTAATATTACCGATATGTCATCGAAAAGAAAACGTGTTGTATTATCATTAAAAGACAAAGTATTTGTTTCGATTATCCGAATTTTTCCTTAACCGGACTATATCATCATCTCAAATTAGTCCGGATAATCAAGGTTCTACTGTACTTTATATAATATTGAAATATTATTATTATATAATGTAATACAAAATAATTCTATTTAAAGCAATGAAGTTAAGAAGGAAGAACGAAATGAATTTTTCATATTTTCAATGAACACTTTTAATTGTATTTGTTAATGTTGTGCAATTGTTAATTTATGGACGTGTAATGCTATCTTTTTATAGTGATATTTTATATGCAAAATAATCTCATAATTAATGTTATCTTAATACATTTCTAATTGAACTTCGCTTTTTTCTAAAAGATACTGTCCTACTCGTTTTGTTTATTTACTTCTATTTTTTCTCGAAGGTATTGTATGTTTGTTATATAAGACCTGACGTTTCTTAGCCTCGATGTCCCATTCCGCTTCGTAAAATAAATTGTATTTTTATAAAATTGTTAGGATCTGCTAACTTTCTAAAAGTAGTTTATAATGAAAAAACTTTTTAAAATATAAAAAGTGTAACAGTGAATAGTTTGTATAATTATACTGAACTTGTACTAATTTACTTCATGTATCATGTAATAATAAGTGTAATAATTAAGATAAAATTACCTATAGACATATATATAGACATGTATATTATTTACTTGCTACTGAATATTATTTACCATACTACAGTAGTCCCTCGTTATGTCGTTCTTGTCGGGATACAAAGAAAAAGCGCGATACATCCAGCAGAGCGATGTAACCAAGTACTCAAAATTTTGGGCTTTTACTAAATGATATAGAATCTCTGTCTTCTATTCTTTCATCAGATATAAAACAAACTTAGTTCTTGATACTGAATTTTATTCATGTTTATATCGTATTAATAGACGTTTACGTATATATCGATATCATGAACTTCCTTTTAGCATTATTGTTTCTTTAACATTGATATTTAATTAAAAACAAATACTGTCGATATAACAACAAAATATCAGTTGCTATTTTATTATATAATATATTTCACAATAAATCGCTTATTAGAAATTCGTGTGATTTATGTTTTTCAATAAAAATTATAAATACAGTAATTGAAAATTTATAAAATAAGTATTTAACATATAATAGAACATCAAAACTTATGAAAAACAGAGTAAAAATGCTCTAAAAACAAAATAAAGTTACTATTGTATAAAAATTTTGGAACTTTCTGTTCAAAAATAGAAAAATTTTTTCTTTACACATTACGCAGTGAATTCGAAATTTCAACCTTTGTATGAATTTACATAAGGGTTTGAAATATCGAATTGATAGAAACTTGTAAATGTGGAGATAGTTATTAAATCTAATAAATAAACAACTTTTAATACCAAAAGGAAACAAATAATAATTGATCTATCCGTCTGTTTTGCTTATTTAGATCTTGACAATTTTTTTTTCTGCAGAGGTAATTTCAAGGACAATAGTATGGATAAAATACTTTATATCATTACAAAAGGAAATTTAATGGCAATTGATAATTTAAAATTTATTAATTCAAGTGCTTTTAAAATTTTGGGGGAACGCGATATTTCCGAATCCGCGATATAACGAGGGGCTTCTGTATTAAAAAAAATATTCAGCTATTAGTAAATGCGATTAAAATGAAAAGTTTTAATATCAGAAATGCTTAAGTTACTTAATCATAATATATTGAATTTTACATATTTTAAGTTTTTATAAAAAGTAATGCATGCATTTTTTAACAATTTACTATTCGATTTTTAAATTTCACAATTACACTTACCAGTATTTTGAAGCATTACTGCTAAAGCTGCATTACGAGTAGCTTTAGCAATTTGTGCATCATCTTTTTTTCTTTTGGGTATGTCCACCCTTGATCTTCCCGCTTTGTATACTTTTAATATTGCATCAGTCTAATGCAATTGCTCATAATTTGGCAACATAGTTATAAGATCACTTTTTTTATACACCATTCGGTGTTGAGTCTTTTTATACCACTCCCCATAGTTTTCAGAGTAGTATTTATTAAATTTATTCACTTTTTCTAGCACAGAGTGTGAAGAAAAGTCTTGATGTGTTTGCAAAACTCGTAAAATCTTTAAAGCAAAATTTTCTCATTTGCCAACTAAAATTTTTAGAAGATATTTTATTTAATGTCTTATAAGTGTTGAAAGAACCTTTTTAAATAATCAAAAATCCACATACTGTATACACACTTTATAAACACGATAAAATCTTTTTGAAGGCAAAAATATAGGGGAGATCGGGGCAAGATCGGCATGTTAAGCTTTACTTAAATTTTGTGTAATAAATACTGCTGTAAACTGAAAAAAACCTTTTGCATATTGTCTATTGGAATGTTACCTTGCTATACATCTGGTTAAAATCAGTTTGGACATAAAAATAATTAAAATAATTACAACTTTACAAGAAGAGAGAAATTGACGAAGTTGCCCCGGGTATAGGGGCAAGATCGGCAACTTCTCTTTTTTTGTAAAGTTGTAATTATTTTAATTATTTTTATTAAAGTTGCCCCTGGTATAGGGGCAACAGTAATGGGGCAAGATAGGCACGTATATAAAATTATGTTATTAACAATGTATAAGTTGGAATTCACTATTAAAACAAAGAAATACAAATCCAACACCCATTTAATATTATTACAACGAAATGCAAGTTCAAAGACATATATACATGAATAACAAATGCAAACATGTTTTCATTTATCATCTGTTTGATTTTTATCCTTTGCTTCTAATGTGGCTTTATGTTGCCGATCTTACCCCGCTAGTCATGATTTCGAAACATTAAGTACAACCCTGAGAACAGAATGCCAAGCCACGATCTGGCCACGTGAATAAGTTGAAGTTACATCCTTCTAACAGGAAAAGTAACTTTCGTTATCATGGAATTATAACAAAACCTGC
>NW_019384418.1:778846-805490 GCF_000671375.1 Centruroides sculpturatus | reverse complement strand
AACTACGCTTGTTGGAGAACAATAAAAACACTACACTCAACAAGCCACCAATAAAACTCAACTGCCTAACCTATAACCAAAGTCTCCTTTTAATTTGTTTTTTAAAAAAAGCGCTTGACAAACTTGCCCCGCATGCCGAAGTTGCCCCGATCTCCCCTATATATATAAGGACGTGGGATATTTATTTTTTAATATGAGCACTGGATTGAAAGCCGCGGAAAAGTTGTTCGAGTGCTCTATTTAGCATGTATGCCGAGGGTACCCCGTATCTAGTATATTCTACTTTAACAGTCGCAGACTGCAAAGTTTCGATTTAAAATTACCAATATATAACAGCCTCATCTATTTAATTAAATAGCATATTTTATAGAGTTTATTTCTTATCTTGGAGTATCTCAATAAAATACAAAGTGAACATTCTATCGTTATTCACTTTTAGCCTTTGTAAACGCCATTAAATAATTCGTAGATTGCTTTCAGTTTACACCGTCAGAAAAACAAAACTGCATCTTCATATCGATGGACATGTTTCAAAAAGTAATGAAAATATTTTGTTTTATAGTATTGGCCCCGTTATTAGCAAAGAACTACTCTGATTAACTACCGTTACTACATTATTATATAATGAAAGATTATAACGGGAGACTTCTCTTATATTTCCTATAACGTTACGACTGTACATGACTAGCCACTAATTCATAAGCTTATAATGAAACATTTTACCGAATCACCAACGCACAAACCCTCCATTAATGAGTTGATAGTTCACAGAATTGAAATCAGAGTAAGCTATACTATTATATATAAACTTTCCTTTGTCACTACCATAAAATTATGTTTCTGATACGTTGTCTTGTTTTCTTCCCAAGATCCAAGATTAATTAAATTTATAAAATAAAAAATTAAATTAATATACAATTTCATATTTATAAATAATTTTATTTTCAAATTACATCATTTCTATGTCCAAGGGCGGCGTAAGGCATGGGCAACGTGGCCCACCGCCTATGCCTCGCGGTCCGAAGGGCCTCGCGTTTCGAAGGTTTATGCATTACTTAAAAGCCGCAAACGCGACGAAAAATTTTTACTTGTCATAAAACGATAAATAGTACTGTTATTCATAAAAATGCAGTTTCAACTGCTTTTTATTTTATAAAATCCGTCTTCTTGCGCCATCAGAGGGCCTTTTAATTTAATTTAAACAATAGGTAGTCTGTAAGCGTTGGTCAGTAGTAGTACAAATTCAGTACGAACGTTTGTTTGTTGAAAATTTGATCACGATTTAAATACAGTATTTAATTTTAATATTACCGATATGTCATCGAAAAGAAAACGTGTTGTATTATCATTAAAAGACAAAGTATTTGTTTCGATTATCCGAATTTTTCCTTAACCGGACTATATCATCATCTCAAATTAGTCCGGATAATCAAGGTTCTACTGTACTTTATATAATATTGAAATATTATTATTTTATAATGTAATACAAAATAATTCTATTTAAAGCAATGAAGTTAAGAAGGAAGAACGAAATGAATTTTTCATATTTTCAATGAACACTTTTAATTGTATTTGTTAATGTTGTGCAATTGTTAATTTATGNCCTTCTCCTCTACTAATTTATGCAATGTAATTTATATAATATTGTAAACATTTCATTCATTTGTAGATAAGTCGTGGATCTGATTTTGTTAAGTCATCTGTGTTATTGAATACGACTGAAGAAAAGTGGATTAAGTTAAAAAAGAAATATGTAAATTTGATAGACTACGTACTTTCTGAATTAGATTTGTCAACAGAAAATAAGAACAAGCATATTGATGAAATAATCGACTTTCAAACATCTTTAGCAAAAGTAAATAGAAATATTGATATTTGTTAACTTAAAAATAGAATCCATACTTAAAAATAATTTAAAATTTTTTGTAGATTCTAGATAAAGATTATAATGATAATTCAACAAATACAACTATATCAGAATTACATTCGAATTGCTCACAGGTACTGTACAACATATTTATAAATAGAAATAGCTTTATGCTTATTAACCATAGTTATATATTATATACTTTAATTTCAGATTGATTGGAAAAATATGTTTATGGTTTTATTTGAATATCTTCAACATTCTGAAAAATATAATGATGAATTTCCTTTAGAAGTAAACAGCATGGACTTTCTGACTGATCTATGTGAACTTGTTGGAAACGCTAAAAATAAAAGGTCAGAACATTTATTACGAAAATATTGTTTAAATTATTATGAAATCATTTCAAACAAATCGACACAAACATTGTTGTGTACAAGTAAATCATTATTTTCTTTCTAAGAGTGTCTGGTTTCGAATTCGATACGAAAATTTTGAATTTTTAAGTAGTTCGAATTAAAACTCATTTCTCATCCTCTATCCAGCGTGACCAATACTACAGCCACTAAATCATTATAATATGTAAAGATGAGACGAGTCATATTTCTCATTGTACTGGACAATTTAACAATCTATTGTACGTGGGATTTACGAGGATCGCTGTTGTAGAGTGTCACTGCTTACGATAAAGTAATTTGCGTTCATTATCAAAAGTATAGAAATCAAATATCTTCCGGAGGCACGTCTATTAACTACAGCTAATAAAAAATTTCAAAGTGTTATTCCTTGTCAGTTTAACACTTGTTGAATGGTGGTAAATCAAGGAAGAAGAAAGGCGATAGAAAAGAGTAATGTTAAGAAATTTCGTATTTTATTTAAATCAATTCATAATATGAAGAATCATAGCAGCTTTAAGTAATGTATTCTGTAGTCAATGATTATTAAATTCATTTAAAATATATCAGAGTAAGAATAAAATAAAATTTATTTTGTATTAAGAAATCGTAAAACTGGAGACGTATACATATAAATAGCTATTTTATTAAAATGTCACATTCAAAATATTTATCGTTTTAACGTAATATATCTTACTAGTAGCCCGGGACGCCCCCTAGTGGGCGTTCCAGCAGCATTACAAATTCCTGAGGCATGTTTAATGCACTTAATATATGAAAGTTGTGTGCGCTTAATGTTTAAAAGTTTGATGCAGTTAATATATATAAATGGATACAATTCTTCATCTTAGAAACTAAACTTAAAATATCAATACACAAACAGCCAACAGTATTTGTACATGAGAAAGTGAATCTATTCTTTACTCAAAATTGTTCAAATAAATAGAATTAATATGATTAAAAAATCAAGTATAAATATATACAAATGTTCATGTTAAAAAGTAATGTTAACAGATCAATACACAGCAAATAGTATTTCTGTATTACACACTGAAGATATTCTTTAGCTGTGTTCTGTATTCCATCATTTATCCCATCATAAAACTTCTGTATACACAACATTGTTGGTAAAAAAAGTATATTTATTTGGAATCAATTTGCCTTGTTGTGACATTTTGTCTTCTGTGTCGTTTTGCTTCTGCCTGCCTGTGCAACATTGCAGATCTGAGCTCATGAGTTTCATTCTGCAAGCCTCCACGTGTTGATTGTGCTATTCTCTGTAATGTTTCCTGCGCACGTCTCTCCCTTTGTCTCGCAGCAGTGGCAGCTTTACGTTCCCCACAGTAGCGTATTTCTTTGGTCGTGCCATGAAAGGTTTCTATTATTATATTAAAATATTAGCTTAACTATTTCACTTATCGTTTTATCGTAGTGGTTCAAATCTATCCGGTTTTTCGTTATTCGCCCCCTAGTGAACATTACAGGCATTCCGTGACAATAATAAATTCCTATTACAAATATACTGAATTATTTATATTGTTATATTGACCAAATAATAATTTATTGGCCAAATGAATAATAATAATTTATATTGTTAATTTAAATAATAATTTATATTGTTAATTTAAATAATAATTAAAATTGTTAATTTAATTTGAATGTTTGAAATATGACACACGATAGGGGCGCCTCTAGTGTCGGTTATCAAACGGTTACGGGACGGACGGACGGAAGGAAGGACGGACACCTGTTGAATGGGTTATATATATAGATAATGTTGATTATATCGTTATAAATGTATTTAAAAACTTCATAGAAGTATAGTAGTACAATGTACGTTTATCATCGATTAAAAAAGAGCCTACTTTAGACTTTATATTGTGCACGATATGCAGCCGTTGATGTCATTATTTGTGACCTGGCAGAATAAAAGTAATATTAAAAAAATAAAATTTGTCATTAATCTACAATCTATGATATTTGTTCATTGAACTAATGCTTTGAGGTTAAGATCCAATTATCCGCTACAAGTAAAGAACTACTAGTGTAATGAAAGTATGGGAAGAGACATTACGAAATAAAACATGCTCATAAATACAGGGAATGGACTGGACTGATGAGAAGGAATAAAGTCAAAGAATTATAACGTAAAGTGATAAGCCAGCAAAATTTTTTTACAAAAGTGAAAAGTTACACTGATTTATGAAGAATGCGATGAAAACAGTAATCAAAGTAGTAAATTTTTTTTCTGTCCAGAGGTCTTAATCACAGCCAGTCGGCAATAATTCAGACCTCTAAATAGAAGAGATCTCGAAGTATTCTGGTCAAATGTAAACTCCCAACGTGAATTAGTTCTTTAAAGTGCTGAAAAAGTATCAAAATGAGTGTAAGAATTGCGTAACGATTCAGGTGAATCCGGTTTTTGTTTCATCGTGTATATTGAAAATTCTATATTTCTTATTTTAGTTTAATACATAATATGATAATTAAAAATTGATATTTGTAATTTGAAAAATATAAAGTTCAGTAATTTACATTAATATTAAAATTTTCCTTTATATAGGCTTCATCGTTAAATAATATATACTTAAAAATTATTTTTTATCCTGTTGGCCCTAATGTAATTTATCCACGCCTGTTATGGATTTTCTTTTTTAGTTTAGATCTCTTTTTCACAACAATCAAGGGTTTTCCCAGGCCCATAATTGAGAAGTCGTATGATGGGAGCCAGGCTCGACTTGTCATGGACAGACCGGGTACAAAATTTTGATCCACGTTCTTACTCAGTCCTGATTACTTTTGGCCTCAGCGTATTAACCAAATCTACAAAATACTCGATTACTAAATAAATAAATAACAGACTCTAACATATATCTAGTCAAACCAAACATGAAAATTTCTGAGCTGCAATTTTCATATTACAGACTTATAAATTCCTACTAGCCAGTGGCGTAGCGTAGTGGGGGAGGCAGGGGCAGCACTTTTTAGGGGGCGGCAAAATTTCACAATAAATAATAATAATATCTTGTAAAAATTTGAATCATTTTATTTCATATTTCCTTCGCACTTACGATTCAGACCGATTGAAATGAGCATTTTTTTTCTTGTACTATTCGTACTCATATACACCTGCAATATCCAATAGAGCTAAGTCATATGTTACTCCTACCCAAGTCTCCCTAGTCGCTAACTGTAACTGATTTAGAACCGGCATGCACTGCACATTATTCTTCGCATTGCAAAATGACATACTCATGCGTCAGGAACTTCTGTTGGAACAAACCTCACCTGCCGTCCGGGTCAGCGTTTTTAAAAAGGTGGCAACACTAGCACGGAATTTTTCATTACTTATTCTGTGACGAAACTGAATTTTAGTCTTTTAAATTGAGATACCTAAATAAGGGGACGGCGAAATTTTCCTTTGCCCCAGGCGGCTGACACCCACTCTACGCCACTGCCACTAGCATCCGTTCGTTCTGTCTGTTATTTTTTAATCTCGAGGTCAGAGTTAGATAGATAAAAGTCGAAAGCAAACGTGGAATGCTAGGAGCGGTAGACCCCGATTAACAATATACGAACTTTCGATTTGAACCGAAAGTCATGTTATTTCAATTCCTCCGAACGCAGTTAGATACATAACCGGCATGACTCTATTGCTAACAGGAAAAGTATGATATCAGAAACAAAAGCTTCTAACATCGAGTACATATAATTTGAATTAAATTAGTTATAAAAATATGAATACAAATTGCATCCCGGCATTGTGACGATGTCACAATAAATGATTGTTCGTTTATTTTGGATCTGAGTAGTAAGTATGCTGGTGCTTTTTCCTGCCTCAGTCATCTATTCACTCAAATACTTAACCTAATGATCGGCTTTCATCATTACTAGAGCATTCTCCGCGGACTTCAAATTTTGGAATTGACTGTAAAGATGTAAGGATAATCTATTGGTCACACGATCCTGAATGAAAAGAAAATGTAACATGTTTAAAAGTACAGTTAACATAGCTTAAAATTACATTATAGCTAAGTTAGATATAAGTTATCAGGTTTTTAGCTGTTTGTTATGATTGTCCTTATGTTATTCTGCTTCCCATAGGTTTGCTAGCTTAGGTTCTGTATTAATTTTACTATTAGTTTTAAGCCTTCATCTTTACTTTGTCTAGTTTATATGTAGACGCTCTACTTATTGGCATAAGCTACGACTCGGGTTTTCGTTTAGATCTAAGGTCTTGCAATCTGCAAACTGCACACCAACATTAAAAGTAGAGGGAGAAGTAACCTTACGTTCGCTGTTCAGTAGGATTCTCCCCTTTTCTTTTTTCTATCTCCTGTCCCATTTCCCTTTCTTTCTCTGGCAAAACACTTAGTATATGGGCATTGTCTTTTCTTATTTGTTGCTCCCGCATTAAAATGCATTTTCATCAGACGTAGGTATGTTCACAAAGTTTCAGACTTTGTGAGATATAAGATTCTAAAGATGTTGAAAGATCATGCATCCCAAATTCCATTCACTTCTAATTAAGGGATGAAGAAGAAGAAAGGTTAGATGCAAGATTTAAAAACCATTAAAGAAAGCGTCTACAAATTGTTAGGATCTTCTGTTAAGTTGACCACTCAAATCAATATGAGGACTTGTCAATGTTCAATGATTTGGCTTTGAATCAAAAATCAATTTATTATTTTTAATCTTAAAAACTTGTAGAAAAAGAAAACCAAAGTAACACCAATTAACACCAATTAAATTAACACCAATAAACCAACACCACAAATTAACACCAATAAAATTCATTTTAAATTCAAGTAAATAATCCGAATATTTATTGATATTAACTTTTTTAAACAGAATAATTTATAACTATCAAGTATGGAATATTATTGTTCGTTATTTACCTCGCATCCACAACGGTTTTAGACAACTTGTGGTCGATACGAAAGAATCATTAAAATTGTACGACAAAATTTATGATTCATTTTCGGATATGAATAAACTGAAATGGAAAACTTGTATTCAAGATATGGAATTGTATACTGAATTAGGATTAGACTACATAATGTTAAAATCCATGAATCGAAAAGACGACATTAATGAGGTATATCATTACAGTATTTTTATCCTTATAGTGTTACACTAATCAAGTAGTTTTCTAAACTATATTAATTATTAAATATTTTTAGGTGAAAAGTTATTCCAAACAAATACGTGAAACACTGGATGAAATATTTTCGAAAGAAGACTGGTTCGATAGCTACAGCAAAAATATCATCAGAACTGATGTAAAATTTTTATTTTTATTTAATGTTTTTAATAACTGAGAAATACTGTTACCTGTAATTTATTATTTTTTAAATCAGAATTACAATTACATTACTCCTAATACAATATAGGCTATAATACTCTGTCCTGAACTCTCATTATCGTCTCAATTTTATCTCTCGAGTGCATCTGCATTAAGGTTGGCGCACGAATATAATTCCTTCGCGACATCGTGGCACCGACAGAAATGTATGTCCGCACATACCAAAGCTATCATTTTTAGCTTTTCAGCCAAATTCAGATGGCTAAAGGGGTAAACAATACGTTTCTCTTTTTATTAACTTTGATGTTAAAACTAGAGACGTTGGGTGCATGACTTAAATGTTTCGAAGTTTGAAGTTTTCACTTCCAGCTCTCTTCCAATTCTTTTATTATCGTATATATTCTAAATATTCCGAAAACCAGACAGGTTCTTATTACTTGGTTTTCTCTTTTAATGTTTTATTTTTATTTTGAACTTGTAAGACATTCCCATTAGGCATGGGGAAAACATCTACAGATGAATTGTGGGTGTTTCTTGTACCGTGACATTTGAATTATTCAATTTTGATGAAGAATAAATTTTTAGAGGGAAAATATATTGAAAATTTGCTGCTAAGATTTAATCTATTTTGTTAAAATATTGCCAAGTTTCTTCTCCCTTGCACATGATTTTTGTTTTTGTTTATTTCGGCTATAAGTTAGTATCAAATTTCTCAATTGGTATCATACGCTATACCAACCAATTTGTTTGCAATTGAGTTAATTTCAGTTACAATTATATTCTACATTTCAATTTTTTGTATCATGATCTTTGGACTCACTTTTTTTATTCAGTATTGTACTGATAATTAGCGCTCCATATGACATTTAAAAAATTAGATATATGTATTTTAAGTAAATAAAATCAATTAATAAGTAAATAAAATAGTCTATAATAGCGATACTGAATTTAATTCCTGGTCTATAATAACAACCATACTTAAAATTACAGTTGATATATCTTCTTTTTTATTTATCAAAGGTTTTCAAAGAGAAAGTAAATTTGGCTTCCTATTTTATTCAAAGTTATACACCTATAAAAGAATCAGAATATAATACAGTAATTTGACTTATGATAACATTCTTAAATACACTTTTTTTTGCCTTTCTGATAATTCTTGTGATTACTGGTAGGTCTGCTTAAGAGCTAAAAGTAAAAGATTTTCCTGTAAATTATTCTTTACTTTTCTAAGTAAATTTCTCTACATAATAAGAATCTGAAAGTTATACAAGTTAAAACACATTCTTGATAATTCAAAAATTAAAATATGAACATATATCACAAACACATTGGATATTTAAATACAAGAGATTTGAAGTGAAATTCCGATTATTTTAACTGCATATTAATTTAATTCATTAATTAAAAACAGATTTTTCTATTACATGCATTATATTGTTCTAACAACGTATAATTAAAATGATTATTATAATTGAGTATGATTTTTCTTTTTCATATCCGTTAAAACACTACATTCCAATATTATATTTTTTAAAGTGAAAATTTACATAACATTATTGTTAGCATTAATTTATATTAAACACTGTATTAAAAGGGGTATTCTCATCTGAAAAGCAAAATATTGCTAAAAAGATGCAAAAAAATAATCATAAGAATCACACAATATATAATTTAAACTTTGGCAGTATATTGTAGATTTCATGCAATTTTACATGTAAGCATATTTAAATAATACAGTATTTAATTTAATCTAAAATTTCTAACGTATTTCAAGTCGAATTAAAATATGATATCTATTTAGGTTTAAAACAATTTAGGTGTAATTACTATATTAAAAATTTTTATATAACTTTTAAATATAATTTTTTTTTTATTTTAATGTAGTTGAAGGAAATCGGACAAAGTATCGGATACGAAAATGGTTCTCTTAATGCAGAATTTTTAAATACGATGTTTAATAATGCAAGTAAAAACTAATCTGTTTAAAATATTAATTTAAAAAAATATATTAAATGATGAAAAAATTGATTTCGTATTGTAATTTAAAATTATATATTGAAAAACCCATTATCATATTATTAATATACAATATGTAGCAGATATTTAAAAAGCATAAATTGAAAAGAATATCAGCAAATCTTTTAATTATTTAAAATAAATGATTTAATTTTATTTTAAATAATTGTGTCGTCGCCGAAGGAAATTTATTTTACGTGTTACTTATTGAGGCGGACAAGAGCCTATGGAGGAATTTGCCTTTTACAGTCGATTCTGCGGAAAGACTGTTTTATTTCTGAGTGTGACATGGACGAAGGATGACGACCTCTAGTGTCTTTTCGATTAATATTTTTTAATTTTTTAAAAATAAAATTGTATAAATTATAACGTATATAAATATATACATTATAATTTACGAATATAATTCACATATTTGACTGTATAGTCAAATATGTGAATTATATTCTAGTTGCAGCGAAGTGCAGGAAATGCATATAGTTTCATTGGATGTTTGAGAGAAAAAGGAAAAGATCAACAATACTGTATTTGTCATTTCATACATTTCAATTGTAATGTAAAATATGAAAAAGAAAATGCACAGAAATATCTATGAGAGTTTTTTAACATTATTTTAAACTAGAAAAGTTTAAAAGTATTTGAGTTTCATAACTTTAAAAATTGAATGATTATTGAATAAGAATAGTAAAGAAAATGAATTTACTGTTATTTTTCGTGATAAAGAAGAATTCATATAATCATGTTTATAGTCTATTTTCTTTCTTGTTATGAATTTTATCGGTTTGTTATTTTGCATTTTAAATTGCAATGTTGTTTTGAATTTTATTTGGATCTTACATACTTTAGAAAATGTTATAAATTGCTTTATTAAAATGAATAGCATATGAAATTTTTAATTCTCTTAAAAATAGATAACTTACTTCAAATACTCGTAGTTGCGTAACTATTTGTAAAATACCGGTTCATGTCTGTAACAGTTAGAATAAAATAGTACATTAAAACATTTTAATTAAATTACTTTTTCATAATTTCAATCCATGTATTCAGGCCCTTAAAGGAATTAGGATTAGAAACAAATATATTATTTTTACAATATTAGTATATAAAGTAAAACAATTCAATAAATCAAAGAGTACAAAATGAACAAGTACAACAGAAAATTATCGCTTATTTATTAATATAGTAATTCTTTCTATTAGAATTGTCAATTTTAATATCTTTTATTTTTTTATTCATATAATTAATATCGCTAAAACTGTTTTAAATCAACATGATAATAATACTCAACAGATGAAAGTACGATAATTATTCGAAAATAAATTAAAATTATTACTTTTTCCAGATTAATATCACAGATAATTATATTCAAAATATCTTAGCTGTGAAAAAGCAAATGATGTCCGATGATATGTTTGATCAAAGTGTTTCTTCTTATTTTCGGGAAGAGTAAGCAAATTTTGTTTAATATAATTTTATTCTTTTGTATAAAGTGATGGATTTATTTATTTATTTTTCTATATAGAATAAAAATAGCCCCAATGGAAGTTGGTGCAAGATTAAGATATGACGAAGAGGGAATAGCAATAGGTATGAATTTTCTTTGTATTTATTAGTTAAAAAAGCAATAAATTTTTCTTTGGACTCTTTCTGCTCTATTATACTAAAACGGCCACTTTTCAGGCCATCTTAGTATCAGAGCGGACCCACGCGGAAAGGACGGGTCTCGAAATATCCGAGACAGATCAAACCCTGTAAAATTCCTGGGGTTTCGACTGTCCGTATTTGATTCCAAGTACCGGTACTGTACGTAGCTGACGCCTCAACTTTTCGGCCATCGCGGGTTATGATGATAGTATATATACAAATATATTAATTTTACAGTTTTTGTGTGTACTTAATTTAAAATAATTAACTAATTAATTTTAAGTACGTGTTAACGGTTTTAGTTAAAATTTTAATGTCTCTGAATCAACATAAATCCGCATTACGCTTGTATAAGTATTATTAAGATTTTATATATATTTAGAAATACCATTAGCATTGATGTATCCTCCTTTCTATGCCTATGGATTACCTCAGTAAGTATCAAAGAACTAACTTGTAAGTAAAATGCCAAAATTTTAAAATAACTAACAATTTTTATCGTTTTTATTATAATAGATACCTTAATTTTGGTGGAATAGCCGTTGTAATTGGCCATGAATATTCACATGCTTTCGATTATTTGGATTTTTCAATAGGTAAGATTTACAGTACTTTAAGGAAATCTTTATAGTATGTTTAAAGGAATAAAGGTTTGATTAAATGATTTGAATGTAAATATATAAATATCTAATTTAAAAAATGTTATGAATGTCATTTTTTGTCTTAAATTAAGGATATTTGCTGTTTAAGTTTATTGAAATGGGTACTTTTTAGGATTTGGAAACGGGTTAATTCACTTTCCATTATTTCTAATGAAAAACATTGATTCGGACTTTGACCAATTCAGGGTTCTAATGGCTCCTAAAACGAATTAAATTCGAATACGAGGCATCGTTGTAATTTCAAAACAATACAATAATGTTATTATTATTATTTGTTTTTATATGTTCATCGTTATCTATTTTGCTATTTTGGTATTGTATATAGTCCTTATTTGTAATCCAACGAAGCTATATTTCATAGTCATAATTTTTCTTTCTGGTTTTCGCTAGGCGATAATTTAAAAGTGAAATCTTTATTACTACAGTTGTGAACTAGGAAGAATTTGGTCCTCAATAATTCGGCATTCTATCAAATATTATCGCTTATGCTCTTCCGTTTCTATTAAAAAAGTTAGTCACTTTATTATCCTGTTTTCCTGTTTACTCATGTTTAATTTCTATGTAAAACATTTTACTATATATCGCCTACCTCCACAAAAAATCGGCCTCGAAGAGCCACAGATCACGTCATTCATTGCCTTTATGCAGGATTTGCTCTGTCAGAGATTTCGGCAGACTACGAGTGGCGCTTTGGAGTTCTACAAATTACCGCCAAAACATGATAGCAGAGTTGATAGATATATGTACTGTACTGTCTTTCAGATGTTAATAGCTCAAATCCATGAAAGTGGCATAATAAATATTTTTGCCACTTCGAGCACTGTAATCGCTTTGGGACAAAAGTTTGGCTCGAGCATAGCCAGAATCAGATGCAACATTTGAAATTGTGTAAAACAAGAAATTTTCCCTTATTTTTTTTAAATTCTTATATTACTTCTGTCCTTTTTAAAGGACTGCTTGTAAATCTATTTTAATAAAGCAGTCCTTTAAAATAAATTCATAAATATCGTTAAATTTAATATTTCTATAAACTTTCACAATTTTAGACTTTAAATTAATTAGGCAGTTTGTTTTTGTTTACGATTTCATTTTATTCATTTTGAAATACTTTTGGAATTTTTATAATTGGTAAGAAAAGGCAGTGAAAAAAGAATTATACTTAAACTTACTTATACATGTTATTATTAATATGGGATACTTTCAGAATTCTTTCTGAGTCAGGAAGAAAAAGGGTTGATAAAGATTATATAATGATATAATCCTTATAAGGATTATATCATTATATAAGATTATATAATGATATATAATATTATATAATCATTATATAATCCTTATAAGGATATAATCCTTATAAGGATTATATTATTTAAGGTATATAAGGATTATATAATATTACGGGAATGCATAGAAATATTAAACCAAGCGTTAAAATAGATTAAAGTGTTACAAAAATGGAATTTATGATTTAGGGCGAATTTGGAGTTTATCAAGGTTTAATTTTAAGTCCGTATCTTTATTATTGATATTATGTAAATTATTGTAGGATGAAGTAAGAAAGGAGCTATGGTATATATTATTCATGATTCATATTGTGTTTGTTAATGAGATAGAGAGTGATTAAAGATGAGCCGGAAGAGCTTAAAAATAGATTAGAAAGAGAGAGAGAGAGAGAGAGAGAGAGATTAAAAGAAAGTTAGTAAAATTTGGATATAGGCTATTAAAGGAGAAGTGATTAGACTTCGAGATACAAAAACTGAAATTTCAACTATTTAGCGTCATATTTACAGGTAGATAACGACAGAATAATTAGAGGATAATGAGTTAGAACAAAAGTAGTATGTCAAGATCGCAAACAGTATTATTAGATATTGACAGTGATAGCGATGATATAGAGTCTGAAAGACATGTTACTTTGTATTTTAGTCATATATATGTTACTGTAAAAGACCGAAATTAGAGAATGTCGATATTTTCCGGTGAATGTCGACACATACAAAATACGTCGGTGAAAAACCGAATATTTGGTTATATTATTATACATTTGAACAATCGCCGGTGTATGTCGACAAGCACAGATAAGCTTTGGTGGATGTCGAAACGACACCCGAGAAGCCGATGTCGACAGAGAGGCGACAGTCTGTCACCAAATTCTTCGCCGTTTCCTTCTGCTCAAATTGGTTATACCATACGAATACAAGTCCCTGATGTCGACCGTGGCCGTACAGATGCCCGAAATGTGTTGGCGATTGTTGTTGGAATAGAAGACTCCGACTTTTATAAATTAGCAAACAAAAATAGTACTTTCAAGGAGCTTTATATCCGTAATCAGTTCGTAGTTTGTAAAGAAAAGTTACTTTCCATAGATGAGATTTCTTCTCAAGAAATATCGCTGAGAGAAGCAGCTGCGGATAATTCGAAAAATGGAGGGCAAGGCTATACACGCTGTCATTGCAAAAAGAAGTGTTCTACGAATAAATGCAGTTGTGAAACAAGGAACTCTTGTGCAATTCAAAGTGCCATAACAGTTTAAGTTGTTGCAATAAATAAGATTTATAATGTTAATCACATAATTTGTGTAAGTTTATTATTGTATTATTTTCTTTAATGATTAAGAATGTATTATTCATTTAGGTTCAACAGTTTATTTACATGCGCTGTTACTTAAGCTTTCTTCTATTTTGACATATTTAAAAGTTGCATTTTTGCCTTATCGTAAGATAAATATTTTTATTCAACATTTACCATCAGTGCATGCTGAATGTCGACACTTGCCTGTGTAAGTGAGAAATAATAGTATTTAACAAATATTTCGTACATAGACGAAACGACTGTGTGAATGCTGACTTTCACCTGAGAATCTCGACATTCGCCAGATATCGGTCATTCACAGTAACATATATATATAACCTATATATAGGATGATCTGTATATATAGGCCTATATATATACGAAGAAAAGGCGTCAGTAGGCTTTCAATAAATCTGCATTCATGTTCTACTTTTATGATGCAGAATATCTTCGAATCTAAATATTTTGGTAGCTTATATTTGAATGTCATAATGTCAAAAATACAAAACAGCAAAGTACAATATTCATTGCGTTTGTTACAATGTTTACACGTCTAATGAGATATTTACTATTATAAAAGTAACTGTCATAAAATTGACTAAAATTGTTTTTGATTAAAATTGATCTTAGGCGAAAGAAGAAAAGAAAAAACTACAATCGTCTGTAAAATGTTTTATGCAATTATATGTTTATATTAATTTGAATTAGTAAACTAATTTGTCATTTCTTCTGCATATTGTCATTTGTAGGAAATCTATAAAAGGGTATTGATTCCGCCCTATTTTTGCCTTTTCATATTCAGCACATCTTTTGTTTTTATAACTTGATATATTAAAAAATTTTCCTTTGTAAATAAAAACTTTAAAACAGTTACATCCGAACTGCTTTAAGTCCGTAACAAACTCTATCATCCTCTTAATAATTCTCAAGTTTCTTAGTAGAGCGGTGGCACTATTGAATGTAAACGACAAAACACACTCACTCTCGTTAATATGGCACACCTTTGTGCAACTAATGGCCGGATTAGCGAAAGTCTGCTGTATTTACGACATATAATTCATATATGTGTGTGTGTAAATAAGGAACAGATTAAAATAAATCTAATTGTTCGATTGTGCTGATTCCTTAACACATTTTATCCCAATTAAAATTAATAGTTGATTTCTTTTAATTAAAGATTATTTTTTAATTTAAAGTCAATATTTGTTAGCGATATAAATTAAACAAATTAACATTGTATTTTTTCCTTACATACTGTCTAACTTTAATAATAATAAACAAAAGTCCTTGCTGATTTTACTTGAATTCCAATATCTGCCTTAATTGATACCATTTCTATATTCAAATACATTGGTAATATGTAATATTGTATGAGAAAGTAGGTTTTTAACGTATTTCATGTTATTTCATGAACTTAAAAATATGGATCGCCTGTAAAATGTTTTATGCAATAAAACATTTTACAGACGATTTCAATTGTTAAGATTTTTATTCCATTATTGAAATAAACATACGAGTACAAACTTCGTGCGATTATTTTCAATAATCAATCAAAAACACTAAAATATTTAACAAAATGTTATTCGTTTTATTCCTTTTGAACGTTAATCCATTCAGTTATTATTATTATGCCGGAATAAAGTCAAGGAATAGCTACCAAAAGAGGTGTTACATTAAGCTTCTGTGTTATTTGTATATGTATGAATGTCCAACAATATGACATGTGTTCAATATTGCAGTTTTCAATAGTACCATGTATATGTTTTTTAAGGTTTAATATTTCTAGACTTTCGTGTAGTGTACGTGGTACCTGGTATAACATTAGCAAAAGAAAGGACAACAGGACAATAAATACTTTATCAATTCGCAACATTTGTCTTATTTCTTGAGCGAGTGGAATGTACTCTACTGTACTATACAATTGTTTTTTTTAACTGTACTGTACTATACTCTTGATTTTTCAGTACGAGCAGTGTTTTTTTAATGTTATGACAGTTTGGAACGGAGATGTCTATTGTATGTGGTCGTCAACATTTCTTATATTACGGACCACTAAACTCACAATTTTGTATCCCGCAGACCATTATCATTAAGTTTTCTAAACGACACATGTATAGAATAATGATCATGAAAGTTCCATTTTTCTTTATTAATATGAAATTCATTTGTTTAATTATAACAAATTAGTGTGATACAGTGGTACCTCAGGATACGAACGCCCCAGCATACGAAATTTTCAGGATACGACACGAAATTCGAACATATTTTTGCTCCACGATACGAACAAAAACTCACCATACGACGTTACATTAGTTCGCAGCGCCATTTTTTATTCACTTCTGTTCATTGGTCTCAGTCCGCGTGTTTGCTTCGTCGTGGAAGGATATCGCTCGATGAAGGAAATCTTGAGGTATTATCAGAAAGTGACTGATTTTATTGAAAAGAAACATCCCGAAAAGGTTCACACTGGCCGTATTGCCGCTCGGAGTAATCGCATTTGCCTAAGTCATTTTATAAACATTTTAAAAAGTAGGCAAAGCCAAACCTCTTTGGATAGATATTTTACCAAGCGACCTCTATCCAGTGAAAGTGCTGGTGAAAGTGAAGGAAATAAAGCAAAAAGCAGTGAATAAAAATTAAAACAAAAAATATAAAACAACACTAATCATTTTAATCTTTTCTAAGTTATTTTTAAGTTATTGTTACATTATGTTATGTAGGTTAGATTTTAGTATCATTTCCCTTCTTTCCCTCCTCCGCCATCAGTTTACACCGCCACCTTCGTCTATCATCAAAAGTAAAGTGCAAATAAAACTATATATTTTTAAAATTAATTATTATTCTATTATGGTTATTTATACATTTACAACTTCAAAACGCATTTTTCAGTGTTTTCCTTACTATATTTATTATTATTTTTTAATGTACTACTTAGCTTTAATTTGAGTGTTTTTTCGTTGGAACGAATTATTTGGTTTTACATGTAATCGTATGGGGAAAAATGATTCACCTTACGACATTTTCATGATACGATCTCAGTTTCGGAACGAATTAATTTCGTATCCTGAGGTACCACTGTATTTGTTGCTGCTTGTTTGAAATAAGTTTATGGATTCTTGGCTCTTCTCCACAAAAGACGACAATTGCACTTACAACATTATTTATTGATAACAGTCATTTCGTGTTTGGTTTTAAATTTAAATAAAAAATGCGAATGAGTGAGAAAAATCAACCAAGAATTTTGCACTTCTTTCGTAATACTGTATTTCGCGTAACCGCGACTTGATCAATGTCCAAATTATTCCACGGACCACCAGTTGGTGACTGTTGATATAAGCGATTTTACTGCATTTGTCGATGAGATTGATGTCAGGTCGATTGTGATAAATTGTTTATTTGTGACATGGCTCTGTCATAGTATATTTTTTGTGTTATTTTTTAAAACTGCTTCTGGAATATATTTGCAGTGTAATACCTGGGTGTTTAATAATCTGTGTTTGTGTGCAAGCTTTTGGTGTATTATATTTACTATTTGATTATGCCTATGTAAATAGTCTGTTTGTGCTAACAGTATGCACCCAGAGGTTATATGTTGTATTGTTTCTGGCAGAGTGTTGCATCATTATTATTATTATTTTAAATTTCAATTTGTTGTAAAAATAAATGAAAATGATTAATAATGTTCTTGTTCTATAAATAAGAACAAATTGTGTTTTATTCTAGTAAAGTATGAATTTTCTGTTTAATCGGGAAAGAAATCTGTTATATAAGCACGTATTTTGTTAGATGAACCAAACGAAATGGAAAATTCGACAGAGATATACGATGAAATACTAGGGGAAATAAATTTTTCAGAAGAATTTGTGGAAGTATATAAGAAAAAGAAAAATTGTCTTCGATTTCAATATTCGGAATTTCCATTAGAAGGCAATCTAACGGTATTCCTTATTTTTCAAATCGATTATATATTTTGAATACTTATTTTTCCGTTTCCGAAAAGAAATAATTATAATGGTTTTTAGGTTAACGGAAATCGAACAATTGAGGATAACATCGCAGATAACAGTGGGGTCACTGTTGCTTTCCGGGTAATAATCATTTACAATTTATGCTTTTTGATTTTTAGATTTTCTTTCTAATATTTTTGGTATTACTTCATTATGCAGGCTTACGAAAAATATCTTAAACGCCACGGGGAAGAACCTCATCTTCCTGGTCTCGACTTTACAAACAAACAAATGTTTTTCATCGGATTTGCTCAGGTTAATGCATACATTTGAAATATGCTTAAAAAGTAAGTTGGGTACATCACAACAAAATTGATGCAGAGCTGGAAAGAAATGTGACTCACCTGACGTATACGAAAAATGCTATCTTTACACGCTCTCACGGAGAGGCGATTCAAGAAGAAAGCAATTGACGCCGATTGCAAACGAAGTTATAGACCAATATTTGTTATTACAGTTTTGAATTCCTCAAGTAGATTAATGAAAAATAGCAAAGTTTTATCAAAATGGATCGATTAAATTTTGAAAAAAAAAAATTCCAGCCATATTGAAGATTCTATCGCTAACTTTCCGCTTCGATAAATTAATATTTTTTTAAATAATCTTTGTTTAAAAAAATCTTATTGTTATTCTGAAAAACATCTGGAATATAAGTATATACTAATGAAAACATTAGAATTTTGATTTACCAATAATAATTAAAATAAAATTTAAAGTATAAATAATATTAATAATAAAGACAAATTTTATAAATATTTTATTTTATGCGTAGCTTTGGTGTCAGGCTATCGAATCCATGAAAGAATCCTACGAAAGAGATATGCATAGTCCCGGAAAATACAGGTAAGATTAATAAGTTAATTTTTTATGGTTAAAAGTAAAATCAGGAGACAAACAACAAGCATTGAATTGCATAAAGTAACACAAACGTTAATTATTCAATTTTTAGCAGAGACTTTCATCTATGGATAAGTCTATAAAAGAAATATACAATAATACTAAATTATTAATATTGTAACATTTTATTTTCAGAGTTCTGGTACCTTTAATGAATTCTCCAGATTTTGCTGAAGTTTTCAACTGTCCTTTGAAAAGTTTTATGAATCCCGAGAATAAATGTCGATTATGGGGGTGAAATGTATTTACTGTACAGTATATCAAAATTCGGAAAACGAATAAAATAGTTATCATTGGTTTACTTGCATTGGTATCCATATTCACTTCACGTTTCTTTACATAACGTTTTTTAATCTAACAATTAAAAAAAATTTATAAACGTTTTGTATTTACGACTGAAGTCAATTAAAATTACAGTAACGTACCAAATATCTGGCTTTCAGAAATGTGGAATTGCCAGAAAACTGGCTAGTTTTGAATTTTGCGGGTTGTAGTACAGCATTTTTTCAAGTAAGTCTGCTTACACGTGTGTCTAGATTCGGAATGACGCAGCGAGTTGATTGGTGTATTTGTAGGGGATGGAGTCAAGACCATTGTTTGGTTCTATTGTGTATGTCATTTGAGTTGTGTTGTTGCTGTGAGCTAAACTTAAGTTGCGAAAGTTTAACTAATTCAAAATAATTGGAAATCTTAGTTATGTATCAGTGTATAGACTTAACATTATTGATTTAATAACTTGATGGGAAACATTTTCACATAAATCTGGGTTAATTAACAAATGAGATACAGCTTGCCTTAAAGCTCAGTACACAAGCATTGCTGAAGCTGTCAGAATACTGACTGTCAAAGAAAGGCAATAATTATTTCCTATGTGGGAAGGTTCAAACTGATTATCTGGAAGATTGATTTGGAAAATATCGTCATCTAGCTGGATCATAGTATCATATATTAGCCAGGAAAATTTTTGAGTTTGAAGACAAGCTTAGAATCCAAAATTTGCTTCCACTTGTCATTAAGTCACTTGTTTTTGATGAAATTCCAATATATGTAAATGTGTGTGTTGTATCAGAAATTTTTACTATTGAAAGTGGCGATCATATCACAGATAATCCCTAGACTTTGGCATTGAATTGTACAGTTGATGATGTTATTTATGAGATATCTGTACGTGATGAGATTCCTTTACTTATCTACATGGCGGTTATGCACTAACAAAAATGTTGAAATGTGACTACTGTAAAGTATTCCTTTTAAGTGAAGGAGATGATAAAGAATTTATGCTTTCTTTTTTTAAAACGTTAATAACAGCGTCTGATAGGGGTGATTTGTGTTATCCAAGTAAAGATTGTCATCTATTGCATTGCCTATGTGTATGTCAACATACAAAAACTTCTGAATAAAGACCTAGAGCATGTTTTTTTCTACAGCCAAATCAGAGAAATATAGTCATTGCTCTTGCTAAAAACAAGCCTTATGAAATTTTTGCTGGCTACCACTGTCATTCACATGTAGTTGCTGACCTCTAAACATATTGTACACATTGCTGCAAATATCTTGTTAAATAATTATAGTAAAAAAAAATGATTTTTTAGCAAAACCAATATGCCACAATTTAAGAGATCAGAGATTACTTAATAGTTGGTCTCTTAACAGTAAAAAGTATTTTTTTTCTGCTAAAATCAACTTATTTTGAAGGTACACTGAAGTTATAAATTGTACATACAGTATTGTAAATATAATTTTAAAATACTTTATTCTAAAACTATGATTTTTTTTCAATTGAGGAACAAAGCATTTTTGTTTGTTCTGAATTAAAAGTTTTTTTCTGTCACAAATAATTAGTGTTTAATTTGTAATGATAAATTTCACGAAAAACATTTATAGACATTTTCTTTTAGTTGTACTAGTTTTGTGTATGGAAATTGAAATGGAAAGCCTGTATTGGAGAGATGGATTTGTATATTCGAATTGGACTGTTTGTTTTAGTTGTACTAATTTGGATGTTTTTACATATAATTCGCGAATTTCCCTTCAAACTAAAAATCGTTGTCAAAACGATCAGTTATTTTAAAACAAGGACTGATAGGTGTGGTCTATGTCAAATATCAGTCTGTGGAAATAATCCAACACAGATTCTTAAAAACCTTTATTATACAACTGTAATTGAACGTAATAAATTGTAACTTTACTTTTACATAGCAGCTGTTAAAAGCTGCTATGTAAAACTAAAGTTACAATTTATTAAATTACATTAGTGTAATGTAATCCGAAGCATTTCTAGTTTATTACAACTGAAGTTTACGGAATTACCTAACATTTATTACGTATTTTGTCTACACCAATTATTATACTTTTATTTATTTTATTTAAAGATGTTGCTTCCAAAAGCCGTAAAATATTCAAAAATTTTAAATACAATTTTAAATAGATTAATCTATATCTATATATCTCATGTCCATATATATAGCCTATATATATGGACATGTTTGTCCCTATATTTCACTCTGCAGCCAAAACTACACATCGCACATGAATGATGTTTGTGTGGTAGTAGCCCCAAATCTCTCATCGTGCACTATGGTGGTTGCGTCTCGATAGCTATAAGGATGTGAGAGATATGGGGTTTGAAAGTGGTTGACTTCGAAAATGTGTGACGTTTCGATGAGAATGTTCCAGTTTTTCTAAAAAGTTCTAAAATTTCCTGGAATATGATAGAATTCTCACACATATTCTCTGTCCTCACTCTCATTCTTCACTCCTACAACCTATCCCCTTTCATTTCTTTTTAAATTACATTATAGATCGTTCTAGACTGCATACTGTAATATCAAAACACTTACTCAAACACCTTTTCTTGCAGCCAAAGTTTATAAGAGAAACTTTCTAACGTTTTCGGTCTTGTTAAAAGACGGTCTTGATATTACATTATAGTACATTTTTTAATAATCAAATTTATTTTAATTTTTAGTAATGTAATTAATTTTTTTAAAATTTACAGCTTTTTAATTTTTAAATTTTAATTATAAGCAAGTTAACATTGGTTAAACTATCGGATTACCTGTTGATTTTCGAAAATATAACTACAGAATATTTATTACAAGCATGATCAATCTTGCCAGNACCAATCGTATTCTGAATAACTTTATATGTACAAATAATTTTATTTTATCAGTTTTTATTGAATTATTATACGAAAAAAATATTTTAATTAAAATGTTCTACAATATTCAGAATGTTGTAGAATAAACTGGGCCAGAAGGTCGAAAATGTTTTGGAATAGTCGAGGACCATTATGTATGAGTAGTGGGGATGGCTTTTGGAGACGTGTGACGTACACGCTTCAGTTGATTTTTCATAAGTAAAAGTGTACGAATAACAGAAAAAAGTAGAAAGTGGAAAGTAAAAATATAAAAAACAATGCCAAAACGTAAGAAAGAATTTTCGCAGTCTCGAATCATATCGCAAAGACAAAGGATTGCGCGAAGAAATGAAACCACGGAAGAAAGAGAAGTACCAGTACTTCTAACATTGCTACGAGAAAATTATCAACGAAACAGAAATAATCAAACAGAAGAGCAACTCGAAAATTATACGGAAACACATCAATCAGAGAAAGATTACGTAGAGGAAGAGAAACAAGTGCACAGTTGGATGAAAGAAGAAAGCAGAGTAGAGAGAAAATAAGTAACATTCGCCTAGATAAACCGGTCGACGCGCAATTATTAGAAAAAAACTGTACACGCTGTGCGCAAAAGACGGCGAGAAACTTACAGTCTTTAACACGAAGCGTTTCATTATGATCCAACTAAAAATTATAATGAACATCCAAGTGTAGTGATTGGGAGAATGGATCAAGTATGTAAGTTTTGTAAAGTGAAAAAATTCAACCTAAAGAAGCGGATACTTGCAGCTAGTTTATTAGTAATTTTTTAGAGTCCTGGTCCCTCTAATGAATTTACCAGAATTTGCTGAAATTTACAATTGTTATTTGAAAAGTTATATGAATCCCGAGCATAAATGTCGATTGTGGGGATAAGAAATGAATCCCTAATATCTTGTATATATGGAAAGGAACTTATTACAATCAAAAATTCAATAAAATACTTATTACTGATTGTTTTCTATCAATATTAATATTCATGTTCTTAAATCATGTTTGTTCTTTTTATTAATTTAACAAAAACAAAAAAAAAACTTGTTTAGAACTAAAATTACATTAATATATCGCGATCGAAGAATACGAAAAATCAAATTAGATAAGTCGGTAATAATACTTCTTTAAAATCATTTTCACAAGAATATTATTCACTTTTAAAAATTAATTATTATAGTTTATTTTTCCAGAATAAATACATATTTTCAGTAGGATAAGACATAAATTTTTATGACATATTTTGATACATTATATAAAAATATTCCCATACGAACAAATAATTTATTAAACTTTCATATAACTTTCTGCTTGTTTTATCTTGAAAATTAAAATACACATTACAGAAAATTTCGGTTTATAAATTTGAAGATGAGAAATGCATTTAAAGTAATTGAGTCAATTGTTTTATCGTGGTCAATAATATTAATATTTTGTAATTACTGGCGGGTTACAGAAAATCTTATTGATTGTAATTGGCCTCAATTTCCTCGTCCTTACATTATTTTATTGTATTATTTTCAATCAAATAAGTTGAAAATACGGTAACACAATTTCTGAAAAGTAGTTTCTCGTATTAAATTTACGACTATTAAGATGTTATTAGGCAACTTATAACAATTTTTCGGGACGAGACAGTCTCCATTACATTTTTTATATATATTTAAAGTAAATTTCCTGCAGCATGTGCAGGCTCTGACCCTTTAAGACCCGAAATAACGATAGTTTCCTTCTTCTCCTTAAAAGCATTATTAACTGACCTTCGGAAGAAAAATGAATGTGTTTTAAATAAATTTTCAGATGATAATTATTAAACATAACGTAAGTTATAGTTTATTCATAGAAATTTGTATGAAAATAATAGAAAATAGAACTCTAATTTTATCAATCAAACAATACTGTAATAGCGGCACGATTGCGGTCAATTAAAAAAAAACACAAGAATATGTAATAATCCAAACAAAAACATCTGACATGTGAAAAATTAATAATCTGTAATGTCTCTTGTACTTCCTGCAGTTTATTTCTATAATTAAATACAGTTTATATATATTCGGAATTGCATTCATAATGAATGAATTGATAGCTTGAATATAAAAATGTACTTAATTAAATAACAGCACTTACAAAGGATGTTTCTGTATAGCGTTTGCTACGTCCAAGGACAGAATAATTATTATAGTGATGTCTCAGTTGTGGTAAAGAAGTGTAAATATCAGTGGTTGCTTATGATTTACATATTGGAATATTGTTAGCTATTATATTCAACACTATTCCAATATAATCAATTGGAATGAAAACTACGAAATCAAAAGAAAATTTTCTTCCAGAAAAGTAAGTTTTGTGTAGCCATTTGTTTTCTGTTTATTAAATAACGAATAGTTTAAGCAGAAATATTTTTTAAAGGATTTTTTTTTATTTCAGTTCTCATAGTAATAAATTGCTTATAATTTTATATTACATATCAAATTAACTATTTTAAAACATATATAATAACTATTATATGAAATATTTCTGTTATATATCAGTTATAAAAGTAATCAATATCAACTTCCAGAACGTGTTAATTTTCAAAGTAAATTTATAAATAATTACGGCTGTGTTTAAAATTATATATTCTTTGCATAAATTTAGTTATTTTGATACTTGATAAACAGAAGAGAAAAAGAGCTAAAGCAGAAAAAGAGATGGAGAGGAAAAAAATTAATTCAACATATTTATTATATATAATGCGTGAATTGAATGTAAGCTGCGATTACACTTCATTAACCTAGTTTATGTATCGTTTTCATTAAAAGTATACCCTATACTTTTAATCATAAGAGTATAATTGTTGATATAGTAGTATAATAGTCTATTTTTTTAATAGTTTTTAATACTGATGTTACTTATATCTTACTAAATACCTTTACGTAATAAAATCAGGTAAAATTAAGAAACTGATATCACAAGTGTCATTTTTATTAAAAGATTGCACTTTTATTAAAATTTAACTAATGGGTAGCCATAATTAAACTTTCCCTGTTCAGAACACAGTAGATGTAACCGATAAGTGGATTGACGTCAAAATTGAAATACAGACTATGCAAAGGACATAAAAGGATTTTTCAAAAAAAAGTAGTTCAAAACCTTCTTCATTTTATGTCAAATAACAGGGAAAACGAATTTTATTTATTTCGCAATAGACGTGCCTTCTGCAGAAACTGTTTACTGATGTAAAGAACATTGCTCAATGTGTGCTCCATTGTTCAGCTATAAAGATTGAAGTTAATGAAAGCTGATGTTATTCTTAATGTTTAAATAACAAATTAAAATGTCACTTTAAGGTTGACCTTTGTTATTTGCTGTGTTTTGTTTTCTTTATGTTTATGTAATGCGGAAGTTTTTGAACTGTTTTTTTTTGTTTGCAAAATCCTTTTTCGCATATTTTTCATAGTTTGTACAATTTTGGCATCAATCTGCTTATCGGTTTTAGTTACAAAGCGCACTGAATAAGATAACTTTAGTTATAACAATCCTGTATATTTCAATAAAATTCTTAACGGAAAAGAAACAACCGTTAAAAATATGAATCAGTCACACAAATAACTAAATCTAAAATGTCTGTATTTCTTGAATTAATGATGGAATATTTCTACTATTTCTATAGGAATAAAGATTGTTTATTTTACTATATAATCTTAATAAATTTTAACTACGAATATAATTTTAAACAATGTGTGAGAGTTTGTAGTTTCATTAGGTTACTGACTTCTATGTACTGTACTTAGGTATGTTATTACCGTTAATTAAAGAATGTTTATAGATGTTCTGATATTTAGGCGATCGTTTGGCAATTGATTTTATAGTACTCGGGCTGTGTGTTGATGTTATTTATGTATATATACCTCGCCAGGTATTGCGTTAGCCGGCTGAGTGCCGTTATGGCCGTGGGCGAAGGAGTCGTCCCCAGTCGGTGATGTATTTCACCAAGTAAGGTTATATCTAAATCTAATATACTTCTGGAAGCGAAGACTCGCTCGGGTGGTGTAACTGGCAAGCGCACCGCATGACAAGCGGAGGTTGCGGATTTAAGCCCCGTCCCGGGCCTGTTCTTTTATTCCAGAATGTTCCTCGGGCTGTGTGTTGATGT
>NW_019384418.1:754183-771395 GCF_000671375.1 Centruroides sculpturatus | reverse complement strand
GATGATAAAGAGCAAATTGTTACAAAAGTGTATAGAAAACCGACGTACGTTCCGGATTTGATACCATGGTCCTCGCATGACCCAACAAACTACAAACTAGCAGCGTTTAGAGCACTTATTAAACGAGCATACACTCATTGTAGCAGGATGTATGACACACGTAAAGAACTTGATTACATTGCAAAATTAGCAAGAGATGTAGGACTTAAGCAAAGTAAAGTAAAAGCCTTAATACAAGAAGCGGAAAAAGGATGCAATAAGACTAAAGATAAGAAAGAAAAAAAGGAGTTCACCGTAATGGAATACAGAGCACCGTTAAGTGGCATATACAGAAAAATAGGAGTAGAGAGCAAAAAGAAAATAGCATATAAGAGAAACACGACAATATTCCAAATGCTAAGAAATGACAAAACACCAATAGACAGGAGGCTAGTTCCAGGTGTGTACAGAATACCGTTGCATGATAAAAGGCTAAAGAAAGAGTTATATTATATAGGAGCCACAAAGAGATCATTAAGAGAAAGATTGAAGGAGCACGAAAAAAATATAAGATCTAAACAACCGATCACGGCTTTGGCCAATTATGCTATCGCGGATCCTGCAGAGATTACAATCGAATGGAGCAAGGCGGATATTGTACAAAAGATCGATAATATACGACATCTAAAGTATGCAGAGGCATGGCACATTTATAAATACAGAGAAAAGGGGCTTAATATAAATTTTCGAGAGTCAAGTAGAATAGCAACGGCATGGAGAGCGGCGGCATTATAAAGAGCTAATGGACATGCGCGATCGAATATCTGAAGATTATAGAACGTGCGTGGTTCGAATTACCGTTGAGAAAGTTCAAATTTTTAAAATATTTTACATCAATCCTGAAGAAGGTCTATAAATTAGACCGAAAACGTTAGAGAACTGACAAAAGTAGACTGCATTTTAAAGGTATAGTGAAATGTAGCAATCCTGAAGAAGGTCTATAAATTAGACCGAAAACGTTAGAGAACTGACAAAAGTAGACTGCATTTTAAAGGTATAGTGAAATGTAGTAATTAATTAATGCAGTTAGAGATTTAGTAATTAAAACATTCTATATATTCATAAAACAATTACTATGTGTTCAAAAAAAGACAAAAAGAGCTCATTCTATTCTCGGACCCCATATAAGTGCTCTACGGCTCTTTCTACAACTGTATGAAATAAATAGTCTGTTTTAGTTCTAAAACCACATAATCCAATTCACTATTCATTATCTTACGTTATTAAATTGTCGGAATATTCCATTTAAAATTATCGTAATCCTAGTTCGTATTATTTTTATACTAATATAAGTATCCTGCTTCGTCCAAAGAAATTCTAAGATGTTATAATAGGGAAAAAATTTGTTATGACTAGATAAGAGTATATACAGTAGAGCCTCGATTATCCGACGCAATTGGGAACTGGGGTTGGTCGGATAATTGAAAAGTCGGATAACCGAAAAGTATGAAAAAATCCATTATTAATGTAGTATATTATTATATCATTATTAGTGTAGTATATTATTAAGCCTAACAAAAATTTTTAAAAATAATAATCGTCGCTATTGTATCGTTAAAAATTAGAAAATTAAGCCTCGTTTAAATACTGGCTCCCTTTCATGGTCAAGCCATGTTGCCAGCTAAAACACGTAAAAATACTATTAAAGTAGCCAAGACATAGCCAAATATTTAGCGCCATATCACTAGCGGACATTGAAATTTGCCAACTAGGACGGTCGGTTAACCGAGGTGTCGATTAATCGGGGTCGGATAATCGAGGCTCTACTGTAGTATAAATTCTCACAGAGTTATATTTAGTGATAACTCAGAAAATATTGTAGAATAGTTGTAACATTATACGACAAATTTACCTATAAGCTATAAAATTAAAGACGACAAACAAAAAGTAAACTTATTGGAATGGATAGTCACTTGTTGCCAAAAAATGAAGTTTTCAGTTTTTATTCATGTAAATTAGACTTATTAATTGAATAGCTGATGTATGTCGCAGTGGAGTGACTTGTGGATGGAAGGACATTCTGCTTTCAAAGTAAAAGTATCATCTAATTTATACTTTCAAAATTTTCACATTAAAAGTGATCTAATGAACTGTTTTTATTTAATCCGTCTGCATCCATGACAGTAGGCTACTTGTGAAAATCGCTGCTGTTTAAACATATGAACACAATTTACTGATTAACCAAGGTAGCCTTGGTTAATCAGTTTTGGAGCAATACTGTTATAAAATGCAGTCTGTGCTTTTGTTTAATTTTTAAGAAAGTAAATTGAGATTTGAAAGAATACGATTTTCTTTTATTCAAGCAGAAAACTTTTAATTTTGGACGCAAAATTACGTTTGTTGTTATTATTATTAACTATTAAACAAATCTATTTAACTTACTTTGTATCATATTCTTAAATGTTGCAACTCAAATTTCATTCAATATCCATCTAACTGAGATAGAAGGCTGGGACATTAATGGCATACTTAAGTGCGATGACAATGTATTTTAATAATATTTAAAAGAGGCATGATATTCCCACATCCTTCCCACCCCCAAAACCTAATAAACGTAATCAAATGTAGAATTTAATAATGACATGTCTGTGTAAATATACTATAATGATTTATGTGATGGGTGGGAGCTACTCCACCATCCCCCAATACCAATCTCGAAAACCATAACTTTAATTTAAGTACTGTACACTATCAATAAAAATTTTCCTCCCACTCTGAGAACGTTTTAACCAAACTGCACGCCACGACAAAAAAAAACTGCTTTAATTTTTGTCACTTATATTTAAATTCAATTATATTTTTAATTGGATAAGTCCAAACTAAATAAATAAAACATTTCATGCAAATTAGACTTATTAATTGAATAGCTGATGTATTTCGACCAGCAGCGGAGCGACTTGTAGATGGGAGGGACTTTCAAAGTGAAAGTATCATCTAATTTATACTTTTAAAATTTTCACATTAAAAGTGATCTAATGAAATGCTTTTATTTAATCCATCTGCATCCATGACAGTAGGCTACTTGTTAAAATCGCTGTTGTTTAAACATATGAACACAAATTTTTATTATGAAAATTTATTCGAATAAGACTTTCAAAAGTCGAAATAATACAAAATAAAGCAAAATATATGCGATGAATTGTTTGTAATTTTCTGTAATTCATTTTTGTTATTTTGTACAATTTTGCCTCAAATGACAATTTCATAATCTTCCATCATTATCTTGTATTTTACAGCTTGTTTATCTAAGACTTGCTTTCATATATTTTAAAGCATTTTATATGCTTAAATTGTAGACTCTTACTTTAAATAAAAGTGATATGATTGAAAATTCCATATATTGAATACAATATTGTTTAATGAATTATAAATGAAAAAATATGAAAACATCATTGTATATTAATACTAAAATTTTAAATAGTTTTCATACGTTACTTATTTCTGTTGTAATTAGAATTATATTTTTTAATTTTAATTTTTAATACTTTGATTATATTTTAAGAATCTTATTTATAATAGATATTTTACTTAAAAATTTTTACAGACACAAGTAATGTATCGAGGAAAGAAATTTGTTCTAATCACATTTGCAAATATCGAGGTAAGAATGGATTTTTATAATGTAAATTTATGTTAATTAACAATTATAAATTAGAAGATGCGTAGGCTTTCATGTCTCTTTCCTAGGCTATTTTTAATTCTTCCAATTTTAAAGTGAGGAATAATTTGCATAAAATTTAATTTTAAGTAGGAATAGTTGCTTTTATAATTAATATATAGCCTGTACTATATTCTAGATAATTATTAGTAAAAATATATTAAAAATACTCGAAGCATAAATTCTCTTAAATGTCATGTTCCTTACCAAACTGCAGTAAATTAACATATTAATTAATATAGATGGTCGGATTGCTGAGTGGTTAAGCTATCAACCTACCGCTATGGGAGACCCAAAAACGTATCCAGCTGAGTCGAAAAACCCGAAGTGCTATGTCATCCTGGATATGTTAGACAAGTCATCAAGAATATTTTGCGTGGGGCCCTTTCGTCTGTCCCATTGTAGACCTGGCAGAATTTATGATAAGTCTGATGAAATGTCCCTCCTAGTGCCAAAAGAACAGAATGAGTAAANAACGTTTGTATAATAAATTGCTAATTAAGTGACTATAAATACGTAGAAATGTTCAGTTAAACATTACACCTTTACTCTCAATTTATTTCGTTTTGTGCTTAATTAAAATAAAATTACGTAACTATAAAAAAGAAAGTTTTTTAAAGAAAGTAGCACGTTAGAACCTTCTCAGTAACCTCTATTAACACTACAACATTAACTTTAACCTTTTTAATTCTCTAACAGCTTTAAGTAATATAACTGAAATAATTAAACTGTATTTATTACTGAAAGATTGTTTCACAATTTAAATAATCTAAATATTTATTAGGTAAGAATTAATTGCCTTTCTGTTGTTTTATTCTGATTTATTAATTATGATATTAATTATTATCCTTATTTAACGTTACAGAGATTCATATACTGTAATAGTGTCTACGACTAATTTTTCATATGTGTATAATGTGCATAATGTGTGCATAAACGTAAGTGCATAATGTGTATTCATAACATAAGAGAACGCTGATAAACTAATAAAATATAAATATAAATAATTAATATACAATTAATTATGTAAGTAGTAATAAAAAATACTGATACTTAAATGAAAATATTCTTAGATATTGAGTTGAATTGTTTCATATTTTAAAATTATTTTCATTCCGAAATTTCTTTTGTTTACGTTGATTTTTAAAATTATTTGTTTGATTAATCAATCAAACAACAATTAATATCCCGATTCTAATTGCCCGTGGACAGAACTGGAAATCTAGATTCCTCATGGCCTAGAATAACGGTCCATATTAATTTAATTAACGGATTTACAAACATTTTTAATGTTTGCAGTATTTATATCGTAATGAATAAATGGTAAGTTAAAACGCCTAAATCGCCATAGCCATATTCTTCAACGCTTGATTAATTTTTTACACGAACTATCTAAATTATTCATAGAAAATAGATATATGTATTTGATAATAGCGAAAATCTAGAATATATAGCCGTAATTTATGTATTCTTGAAATATATCGCAAGTTTCTAAAGTTTTATCTACCGTTCATTGTATCTATCTGTTTATCACTAGTCTTATTCATTATTACAATTTTTATAGTATTGTTCGTCATAAAATTTTGCATTATACATATTTTTTATTTTTATTTTCGAATTCATAGAATTAAATGGGTAGCTTTCATTATATATTGTAATAACTAATAAAAGTTAGTAATGATTAGGCCTATAATTAATTTTTAATTTCTCACTCTTATATTCTTATTTTTCTTATAAAAGATATAATTTTTTGTTTTATACGATTTTATGTTAATCTTGTACTGAAAATTGTAAATTTTAACTACAAGAAGATCAAAGCGTTTGTTAAAAGTTTATCTTGAAAAACAAATTTGAAATCATTTCTTATCAATACATTTACAAAATATTGCAGTAGTTTATAAAACTGATTTAAAAAATAATTATTTTGTATACTTCTAATAGTAAGTGCATGATATGGAGGAGGAGAACTTGTTTAGAACGGCTTCTCTTATTGGCTTTTCTGATCTTGTTGATTGCGTTTTTTGCCATGATTGGACTGTTACTGCATTTACAAAGTAAGTAAGATACAGAATTATCTTTAAGTATTTATGAGATTACATTAAATTTTAATTATTTTATTTTTATGATAAAAGTATGTACAGATATGTTCAAAGTATGTACAAATATTTTCGGCACGATTTAGCACTTTATTTCGTTGATATGATCAAGTTAAATTCTAATATCGCTTTATTTGGATAAATGTTATGGAGAATTTCGTCGAATGAAAGATTTCAATAATATATTTTATTTAATTTTTCCTCCTCTTTAATTTGAATGTACTCGTCGTTATCCATTTAATATAACAAAAGGCAACATTGGAAAATAATTAGAGATTTTGAGTATTTTAACCAGACAAAAATATTTTGTATTGATCTTCAGATGGTCTATTACTTTTGAACTATGCGGTTATCTTTTATCGAATTCGAGATTGGATTTGCCTCCGCGTAAAGGGAAAGTTGGGTACGCCTGGTACCCAAACCAACAAATTAGCTCATTACACAATACACTCCTTTGCCATTGTAACTAGTTATTACGCAGCAGATGCCATATAGCCTGGTTAAATGTTTGTGTCTACACCCGGAATCATCGAGAAAAGGGAGAATTGGAGATTTTTGCCCGAACCGGAGAAAACTTAGGAACCATAGGGATATTAACCTTACTAATTAAGGCTATTTTTACTAACAAAAATTAAAATCTTTAAGAGTGCATTTTATTAATAAACAAACATTCTATATTACTACATTTCACTATACCTTTAAAATGCAGTCTACTTTTGTCAGTTCTCTAACGTTTTCGGTCTAATTTATAGACCTTCTTCAGGATTGATGTAAAATATTTTAAAAATTTGAACTTTCTCAACGGTAATTCGAACCACGCACGTTCTATANGATCTGGATTATTATTCCGCTTCATTGCAAATTTAAACGACCCTAAAATTACCGTACATTTTGTTATTCTTATTTTAATTACTTTTATATATTAAAATATTTAGCATAAAAATGTAAATATTAAAAATTCTTCACTGATTTGCATCCATTAGAATCAGTCATAAATTAAAACATTTAAAGATAAAAATATTAACTTCAAGTACATATTTTTAATTTTTGAAAAATTTTTAGCTCGATATTGGAATTACTACAGTTATACCAGATGTATTATCAAACATCTCTGAAAAGAAGTTTATAAAGTTAAAAGAACAATATTCTAATCTTATAAATTATGTATTTGATAAACTTGGTTTATCATCAGAAGATTCCGCTAAATATGTCGAGGAAATGATTACATTTGAAACATCTTTGACAGAAGTAAATCATAATTTAAAAATATATAATTTTCCATATTATGTCACTTTATAATATATTATACTTTTAACGAATAGATCCAGAAAACAAATCGAAATCTCGAATTTAATTCAATAAATTCTACAATTTCAGAATTACAATCCGAATGTCCTCAGGTAAATAATTTATTTCAAATACTGTATTTTTCCGCGATCATTTAGCAAATGTAATTTACTTTATTTAAAAAAAAACTGTCGTTAGACTCTATTTTATTTGCTGTCTATAAATTACATTTTTAATTTTAAATATTCGTAATTGTTCTGTTTAAAAATAGATTAAATGGAAACAATTACTGAAACGTGTATATGAATATATTTATCATCCTGAAGATTATACTGAAGAACTCCTAATAAAGATATCCAGTAAAAACTACCTGGATGATCTGTGTGAATTAGTTGGAAACACTACAAACAAAAGGTTTTACTTTTTATAAATACAATAATATTTTATACAATTTATTTTTTTAACGTTGTTTATTTCAGCGTTTCTCAAACTCTTTGCTCGTGTGACCCAATACATTTGTTTGTAATGATTCCGCGTCCCAAATGTATATATATATAACATAAAATATTTAAAAACCTGGTAACCTGGATTCCTTAATCACTGTATAGAATATTAAACCCTATATAACAAAATAAAATTATGCGTCATTAATAATAACTTCTACCTAAGAAATGTATCATTGATTACATTTATATTATTAAGAGTGGTTCGGGTCGATTTCGATTTCTAACAAATAACTTACTTCAATTTCAGTTTTAATTATTGAAACTATTAAAAATAAATAAAAACATGCCGATTGTAAATAAATCTTACTGTTTCAAAATTATTCAAGAATTGTTTTATTTTAAAAAATATTACAAATTGTTTTTATAAACTTGATAAATCCTTTTATTTCCACGATTCTGTTATATATAACAGAGGAAAGTATGGCTATTGTTTAAAGAAATGACCCCCAATTTTTTTACATTTTTGGACTCGGGGGATCTTGAAACGTCGAGAAATGCAAAAAAAAATTCTATGTATATGTACGTTAGTGTGTACGTGTGACACGATTTTCTTCAGCCACTTTGAGGCTTAATAACTCCCATCATTTTTGTTGAAAATTTCTGAAATTTTTCAGGGAGGATTGATGCGATTAAATTTAGGTTGTTAAATGTCGGGGGAGTGGGGAGATAAAGGGAGATCATCTTTTACATCTCGAGAGTAGGGGTCGTACTTAATAACAATTTCACTCGTTATTAGCATTTGTAATTTTTTATAAAACCTATCCTTACCTTCAAAATCAAGCTTTTTGTTATTTTACAATAATTAAAAATATAAAATGTTGTTAATAATAAAATATCATAACAGTTGACGCCATACACGCAGTTGTAAATGTTTCTGGTCTGATACTAAGCTTAATTCTAGAGTTATACAATAAAATAGAAGTTAATTTAATTTTTTTAATATCGTAAAATTTCAGCTGGTTCCATTCTATCAAATATGGATTTTACAGTTGATCCATGCAAAAACTTTTATGAATTTGCTTGTGGATCTAATCAAAAATACGAAAATATTTATGACGACCAGATACGTGTACTTTATAATTTACGAAATTATATGATTTATTTAGGCAAAGGTAAATAAAGAAGTGCATTTTATTTCAATTTCTTTTAGTTAGTATTAAAACTTAAACCTTAACCAATAATCTTAATTTAGAACAATTAGAGAAGCCAGATGAAGAAAGTGATCCAAGTTTTGTGAAAAAGGTCAAGAAATATTATGAATCGTGCTTAACTAAACGTAAGGTTTGAAAATTTTAAAAATCATGAATAGAAGGAATAATATATATAATGTTTTTACTTAAATCGTAGCTACTGTACTTAAAGAAGTAGTTCAGACATTCTTGCTCGAAATGAATTTGGATGTTTGGCCTCAGTCTCCAAATGATAATTCAGAATCGACAATAGAAGATGCAGCAGCTGCCGCAATCCTTTATAAGGGATCTGGATTATTATTCCGCTTCATTGCAAATTTAAACGACCCTAAAATTACCGTACATTTTGTTATTCTTATTTTAATTACTTTTATATATTAAAATATTTAGCATAAAAATGTAAATATTAAAAATTCTTCACTGATTTGCATCCATTAGAATCAGTCATAAATTAAAACATTTAAAGATAAAAATATTAACTTCAAGTACATATTTTTAATTTTTGAAAAATTTTTAGCTCGATATTGGAATTACTACAGTTATACCAGATGTATTATCAAACATCTCTGAAAAGAAGTTTATAAAGTTAAAAGAACAATATTCTAATCTTATAAATTATGTATTTGATAAACTTGGTTTATCATCAGAAGATTCCGCTAAATATGTCGAGGAAATGATTACATTTGAAACATCTTTGACAGAAGTAAATCATAATTTAAAAATATATAATTTTCCATATTATGTCACTTTATAATATATTATACTTTTAACGAATAGATCCAGAAAACAAATCGAAATCTCGAATTTAATTCAATAAATTCTACAATTTCAGAATTACAATCCGAATGTCCTCAGGTAAATAATTTATTTCAAATACTGTATTTTTCCGCGATCATTTAGCAAATGTAATTTACTTTATTTAAAAAAAACTGTCGTTAGACTCTATTTTATTTGCTGTCTATAAATTACATTTTTAATTTTAAATATTCGTAATTGTTCTGTTTAAAAATAGATTAAATGGAAACAATTACTGAAACGTGTATATGAATATATTTATCATCCTGAAGATTATACTGAAGAACTCCTAATAAAGATATCCAGTAAAAACTACCTGGATGATCTGTGTGAATTAGTTGGAAACACTACAAACAAAAGGTTTTACTTTTTATAAATACAATAATATTTTATACAATTTATTTTTTTAACGTTGTTTATTTCAGCGTTTCTCAAACTCTTTGCTCGTGTGACCCAATACATTTGTTTGTAATGATTCCGCGTCCCAAATGTATATATATATAACATAAAATATTTAAAAACCTGGTAACCTGGATTCCTTAATCACTGTATAGAATATTAAACCCTATATAACAAAATAAAATTATGCGTCATTAATAATAACTTCTACCTAAGAAATGTATCATTGATTACATTTATATTATTAAGAGTGGTTCGGGTCGATTTCGATTTCTAACAAATAACTTACTTCAATTTCAGTTTTAATTATTGAAACTATTAAAAATAAATAAAAACATGCCGATTGTAAATAAATCTTACTGTTTCAAAATTATTCAAGAATTGTTTTATTTTAAAAAATATTACAAATTGTTTTTATAAACTTGATAAATCCTTTTATTTCCACGATTCTGTTATATATAACAGAGGAAAGTATGGCTATTGTTTAAAGAAATGACCCCCAATTTTTTTACATTTTTGGACTCGGGGGATCTTGAAACGTCGAGAAATGCAAAAAAAAATTCTATGTATATGTACGTTAGTGTGTACGTGTGACACGATTTTCTTCAGCCACTTTGAGGCTTAATAACTCCCATCATTTTTGTTGAAAATTTCTGAAATTTTTCAGGGAGGATTGATGCGATTAAATTTAGGTTGTGAAATGTCGGGGGAGTGGGGAGATAAAGGGAGATCATCTTTTACATCTCGAGAGTAGGGGTCGTACTTAATAACAATTTCACTCGTTATTAGCATTTGTAATTTTTTATAAAACCTATCCTTACCTTCAAAATCAAGCTTTTTGTTATTTTACAATAATTAAAAATATAAAATGTTGTTAATAATAAAATATCATAACAGTTGACGCCATACACGCAGTTGTAAATGTTTCCGGGAAAGTTAAGCAATCGTTGGTGGATTTTTTCAAAATATACTTTTCAGATTGTAAGAGTTTGTCAATTTCCTTTTGTATGTGCAAAAATATTCTTTAAAAATTACTTATTAATCCACTTGACTAAAATTTATTCGTTATTTATTTACTTTTTTATAATTTATTATCATATATGACAATATATCTAAAAGTTTAAATAAACAAAAAAATATTTTCAAAACCACTACAATTTAAATGGCTTTCTGACTGAGACCTTACATAATATATCTATTTTGATGTCATTCTTAATAGAAAATATATATCAATTTCATATAGGGCCTATTCGCATTCTATAACCTTAATTTTATTACTAAATGAAGATAATAATTATAAAAAGAAAAGGTTAAAAACTTTCAGTATTTAACAGATGCATCTATTCCTTCTACTTATATTTCGGCAATACAATTATTTCTGCGGAAGATATCGATAATATCATTTCTCGACCCATTAAAATTTTAACGTGATCCAATGTTGGGTCGGGACCCATAGTTTGAGAAACGCTGTTATATATCCACATATTAATTTAATAATATGAACATTCTGTTGGCAGAATTATTTATAATTTGCTGCTGTGGAATGTCTTTATTCGTTATCTGCCCCGTTTCGATTACTTCTTTAGACAGCTTTTAATTGATAGTAAACGATTCCTGAGGTTTTATGAGAGTTTTTATCAACCACTTTCCGGTATTCATAAATTAATATGGAAATCTTGCATTCAAGATATGGAATTGTATATCCAGAAGGTATTAAGCTACATGATGATAAAATCGATGAATCCGGAGAAAGACATTAAAGAGGTAAATTAACAAAATTTATCAAAATGATTACTTTCATTTTAATTATTTCAAATTTACTTCAAAAACAACGCTATAATTTTTAGGTTAGTGAATATACTGACCGTATTTATGAAGAGATGACACAATTGTTTTCTGAGGATGATTGGATGGATGACTACAGTAAAAATATTACCAAAGTTAAGGTATTTCACATTTTCGAGGGAATTGGTATTATTATTCTATTTCCATAGTTAGCGACACAATTTTATGAAATTTTATTTTTTTTGAAGGACCATTTAATCCTTTTCCTTCTTCAGTACATAACTATAATAGTAGATATAGCCTACACATTACACTACACATATAAAAAGGATACAACAATTTTCAATAAAGTTTCCGTTTTAACATTTTCTAAAGAGGAAAACTAAAGAACAGCAATAGATAACATACAATATTTAAGTACATTACTAAATAGTTAGACAGATATTTTTGAATTTTATATTTATGTTTACGTAATGCAATATTTCTATTAATCTATGAAATTTTATTGTTTATTTATTCCTTTTATTTTTCAATTATAGATTACAATATTTTTCAGATAACACTGTAAATATTTTTTGTAATCATTCATCATTTCGTAAAGTTATACTATATTGAATTATTGGTAAACATTTCATTTTATTCATTTATAATTTATTTTACGAAAACTTTTTTAATGTATATAATAAACATTCTAAATTTATTAATGATTTAAACTAAAGAGATTAGAAAATTCTGGAATTTAAAACGTCATTCATTTTTTTCTACAATACATAAATTTTTTTTTTCTCAATGACAGAATTTTACATTTTTTTTCCTTCTGATAGACTTTTGTATCAGAAATTTAGTAAATGAGACTTTTGTGCCCAAATATAACCATATTCGTATGATTTTTCAGAGAAAAATAATTCTAAATCTTATTTTCTCTTCTTACTAATATCAACTGATTTAGTTACAGTAAATGATTATCCAAATAATAGACAATTTTTCTAAATAACTGCATTTTCTTTCAACTTAGATTGTTCATTTCCATTTAATAATAGGGGAGATGGGGGCAAGATCGGCATGTTAAGCTTTACTTAAATTTTGTGTAATAAATACTGCTGTAAACTGAAAAAAAAAGCTTTGCATATTGTCTATTGGAATGTTACCTTACTATAGAACTGGTTAAAATCAGTTTGGAAATAAAAATAATTAAAATAATTACAACTTTACAAGAAGAGAGAAATTGACGAAGTTGCCCCGGGTATAGGGGCAAGATCGGCAACTTCTCTCTTTTTGTAAAGTTGTAATTATTTTAATTATTTTTATTAAAGTTGCCCCTGGTATAGGGGCAACAGTAATGGGGCAAGATAGGCACGTATATAAAATTATGTTATTAACAATGTATAAGTTGGAATTCACTATTAAAACAAAGAAATACAAATCCAACACCCATTTAATATTATTACAACGAAATGCAAGTTCAAAGACATATATACATGAATAACAAATGCAAACATGTTTTCATTTATCATCTGTTTGATTTTTATCCTTTGCTTCTAATGTGGCTTTATGTTGCCGATCTTACCCCGCTAGTCATGATTTCGAAACATTAAGTACAACCCTGAGAACAGAATGCCAAGCCACGATCTGGCCACGTGAATAAGTTGAAGTTACATCCTTCTAACAGGAAAAGTAACTTTCGTTATCATGGAATTATAACAAAACCTGCCAATTCAATATAAATGGAAAAAAAATATATTATATGGAATTCAACGAAAATGAAAATTTGCTCGATAATTCAACTACGCTTGTTGGAGAACAATAAAAACACTACACTCAACAAGCCACTAATAAAACTTAACTGCCTAACCTATAACCAAAGTCTCCTTTTAATTTGTTTTTTAAAAAAAGCGCTTGACACACTTGCCCCGCTTGCCGAAGTTGCCCCGATCTCCCCTAAATTATACGTCTTTTTAAAATTTATTACATACAGGTATAGGACAAAATAATAGGAACACCCCTTTCAAAATGTGTTGTACTTCGACCGTCCAATACAGCCCTGCCACATGTCACAATAGTCTGCCATCCAGTGACAGTGAAAGGGAAGATATAAGTCGAGCATTTGGGGAAGTGACATTTGCATAAGAGAATTCTGTTCCCAGCAAAGCGCCATTATGTCTGACCTGTCCGATGTGCAAAGAGGCACGATTATTGAAGCTCACCTCGCTGGAGCGTCCGTGTCTAGAACAGCCAACCTTATGGGTGTTTCAAGGTCCACTGTGTCAAGGGTTATGATAGCCTACACAAAACTGGGAAATGTGTCCTTTGCAAAGCAGAACAATGGGCGAAATTCAAAGTTGACCGACCACGATAAACGAGCGTTGAAGAGGATAGTTGCCCGGAAACGTAAAACTATACTGCAGCAGATAACCTCCGAGATGAACACCCATCTCCAGAACCCCGTATCCACCAAAACTATTCAACGGGAGCTGCATGCTGCAAACATTCATGGCCGAGTAGCCATCCCACAGCAATTAGTGTCACCGCAGAATGCTATGAAGCGACGACAGTGGTGCCGAGACCACCGAAAGTGGACACATCAGCAATGGGAACAGGTCATCTGGTCTGATGAATCATCATTTACATTATTTCAGACCACCGGACATGTGTTCGTCTGGCACCAGCAGAGGCATTTCATGTTGACTGTCTGGTTCCTACCGTGAAGCATGGGGGCTCTGTGATGCTGTGGGGAGCTTTATTGTGGCGTGGCTTGAAGCCACTCATAGTCCTGAGGAAGAAGGTCAGAGGCGAGCATTATCGCAGTATTCTCGCAGATCATTTACACCCTATGCTTCATACTCTGTTTCCTGGAGAACGTCCTCTATTCCAAGACGACAACACCCCTGTACACACGGCACGCTATGTTCAAACATAGTTGGATGAGCATAATGATGAAGTGGAACATCTCACATGGTGTCCTCAGTCTCCCGATCTCAACATCATTGAGCCTGTGTGGGGTTTTTTAGAGAACAAAGTCCGTGCTCGGTTTCCTCCTCAACACACACTACCTGAACTCTAGACCGTTCTGCAGGAAGAATGGCTGCGAATTCCCTTAAACTTTCTGCACGATGTTTATTTCTCAATCCCACATCGGATACAAGCTGTAATTCAGGCCAATGATGGCCCAACTCCCTACTAATAAATATTTTGTATTCTTTTACGAGTGTTCCTATTATTTTGTCTTATACCTGTATGTAAAGATCTATAATTTAGGTTCGTAAATACAACACGCTCAACAAATTGTCAAATAGTATAAGTTTAGTTCTAAGATAGTCATAAGTTTAGTTTTAATTTAGATTTAGTTAATCTTAATTTAACTTTATTTTATCTTTATGTTTTTTTCCTTTCTTTATGTATTTTCTTTCTATTAATATTGTTAAACAATCTGCATGACAGATTGTAAGTATATATCTACTATGTTACACCAAAAACTTGTATTTCTATCTTAATTCACTACTGTGATATCGATATGTAACTTTATACTAATAATGTACTACTCCGCCGTCTTTTGTTTACTTACAATATGTTAAGCGGTTTCTTCATCTGCGAAATATATTTTGATAAATAATGTGCATATATCTCTCAGCTATGTATTAAACGGTACTGAGAATGCACCTACAGGGTGTTTAATAAAAGAATTGAATTGAAATTGAAATTGAAAAAATTAGGTTCGTAACAAACCATTATGTAATAAGTATTATCGAAATTTTATGTTAACATATTACTGAAAATCTATTGTTAAACATTTCCTAGACTTATAGGAAATTTTAAGCAAAAAGAATGATTTGTTAAGAACTTGCAATTTGAATTAATGTATCGAATAAGAAATATCGAAATATTTTATTTATAAATAACGATTAATAAATCTGCTTAATTCTCAGATAGATTTATTTTACTATTTTAACGATTTTTCTCGAGTAGTTTTAGCAGTTTGTATTATATGATATATAAAAAAGTTATTATAGAAAATTCATTTTTACAATAATTAAAGTTTAAATGATGTAAAGTAAATCATGTAAACTTTTCAATTTAAATAATTAATCATTTATTATTTTTTATAGCTAAATAATATTAAACCTTTCATCGGATATGAAAAAGAATCATTGGAGGAGGATTTTTTAAATTTAATTTTCGACAATGTAGGTAAAAATACATATTTTATTTTATGAATTTCAATAATTAAAAATAAGTTTCTCTAATTGTAATTCTTGTATCTACGTTATAAAAATATGTTAAGATAAATAACTTTAAACGTTTAATTATATCAGCAGAGTTATTTGGATAAGTTTTCTACGGAAATAAATGTTAAGAAAATAAAATACTTAATTTTGATTTAATATTACAATGTATTTCAGATAAATATCACTGACAATTACATCTGGAACATATTACATGTGGAAAATCTGAAATTTTTGAATTATATGTATAATCCAAATATAACTTCTGTGCTACGTAAAGTGTTGGTAGAATAATGCTAGTTAAATTCAATTACTTTTTATAAGTGGCATAAGTTAATAAGTATTTTTTTTATTTTTATAGATACATATATGAACCTATTGGAGCTCATGCATATTATTCAGAGAGGAATTTTGGTGGAAGATTAGGTAACATTTTTCAAATTTATAAAAAAATAATTAAATTAATGAGAAAATTAGAAATAGAAGTAATAACAAAGTCATTCGCGTAACTTTTTCTTTTATAAATAATATATGTACTGCGAAAGAATAAATTAGATTTTCAGTCTTACTAAAAATTTCGGTTATTGTACGATGACGCTTCTGCTAGTTTTAGATTCCATAACAACAAAATCATTTGTAAAAATTAAATTTCAATTAATGTCGGTTTAATGTTTATGTATTCTAATATATTCCCAAATAAAAGTAAAACTGCCATATTAAACAATCAAACGAAGAGCCGAATCAAGTGGAACTCTGTTTTCACAGTCAAAATAATTTACAGTCGACCCCCCTATAAGATCATAGATACGTTCCATTTTTTAGGAATCCGATTTCTTACGAGTCGTTCCAATCACAGCCCGACACGAGTAAAGTTTACGGACTACGGCTGATGAAAGGTTTTCTTCCATAAAATTAATCGATTCTAGACTAATCCAACTCAACATTTCCAAAATACGTATATATTTTTTGGAAATAATCCGTATAAACTACGCTATAAACAAAAAATTGTAGGATTACTTACCGAGTATGCACCATTCGACAACCCCATTGCTAAAGCTTGTTTTCGTCACGAAGCAGCACACCAAACCACGGCCGATTTCTAACAACTTATTTTTCTGCGAAAACTTCGTTGAACTTCGGAGACATCATTAATATAAATAATTTTAATCGCCGTTGAATAAGAAATGTTTCTTTCACAAGAAATGTATAAAATTACAGTACTGTATTAGACTTACGG
>NW_019384418.1:746057-750217 GCF_000671375.1 Centruroides sculpturatus | reverse complement strand
CCGTAAAGATTATTTGCGTCTATCGATAGAATATAATTATGAGGTTGCTTTTTATCATAAGTTTCTGGTATTAGGGGGTTATTTGCTTTTGCGAATCTTTTTCCCGCCAAACTTATTCCCCCCTAATACCCCCTTCTATAAATAAGTACATATCGAGATCGTTAAATAATTCTAATTGGATTTTTGTCATTTTTAAACCGCAGTTCCATGTTAAATCGGGTGTAGTTATAAAATATACAGGATCTAAATTATAATATGTTAAACTTAATTTTCTAAATTTTTGGAATATGTCCGCTAATAATAATGTATCAATGTATTGGTATAATTTTAAATAGTCTTTGAAAGTTTCACAGTGAAATTTTTTCCAAACTAATTGAGCGTGACTGTAATCCTCATCTGTAATATGCTCTCCTGATAATTCGTTATAAAAACATTTTTCGGGGGGCAGCTGCATCTCATCTAATATTCGTTTGCTTTTAAAATAGGAATATGGAAAAACCCCTTTTCTTTTTAATAATTCTTTATATTTGCTATTGCGAAAAAAACGATTAAAAATCGGAAAACTATAATTTGCATTTTTAAGATTGTCTGTTAAAGTAGAAAGAGAAGAATTTAAAAACTGATAACTATCAATAAATTTAAAATAATCTAATGAAAATGTTGTAAATTTTTCTGAATTTATGGGAATAATTTTAATTTCTTAAAATAATTTTGAAGGAATATTTTTAAAAATTAAATGCGAATCATAGCCTAAAAAATTGTGCAATATAATTGGAATAAATGTTTTTAATCGGTAATTTAAATTACATTTATTATGGGCTTACTGTCTAAAAAATCCTGTTTCATGATCGTGATCCATTACATGGATATCATCATCATCAAATTTTTGGTTACAAATATGACATAAATGTCTCGACTTATTAGAAACAGTATTTATTTAACTTCAACATTACGACTTATTTTACTTAACAAATTATTCAACTCTCTTTGGATATCGGTTAAAAACTTATTAACAGCATTATTGCCAAAATAGAAATCAGCATATATTATTTTATCTTCGTTTTCAATACTTATAATAGAATAACATATAGTTTTATGAATTTCAATAATTAAAAATAAGTTTCTCTAATTGTAATTCTTGTATCTACGTTATAAAAATATGTTAAGATAAATAACTTTAAACGTTTAATTATATCAGCAGAGTTATTTGGATAAGTTTTCTACGGAAATAAATGTTAAGAAAATAAAATACTTAATTTTGATTTAATATTACAATGTATTTCAGATAAATATCACTGACAATTACATCTGGAACATATTACATGTGGAAAATCTGAAATTTTTGAATTATATGTATAATCCAAATATAACTTCTGTGCTACGTAAAGTGTTGGTAGAATAATGCTAGTTAAATTCAATTACTTTTTATAAGTGGCATAAGTTAATAAGTATTTTTTTTATTTTTATAGATACATATATGAACCTATTGGAGCTCATGCATATTATTCAGAGAGGAATTTTGGTGGAAGATTAGGTAACATTTTTCAAATTTATAAAAAAATAATTAAATTAATGAGAAAATTAGAAATAGAAGTAATAACAAAGTCATTCGCGTAACTTTTTCTTTTATAAATAATATATGTACTGCGAAAGAATAAATTAGATTTTCAGTCTTACTAAAAATTTCGGTTATTGTACGATGACGCTTCTGCTAGTTTTAGATTCCATAACAACAAAATCATTTGTAAAAATTAAATTTCAATTAATGTCGGTTTAATGTTTATGTATTCTAATATATTCCCAAATAAAAGTAAAACTGCCATATTAAACAATCAAACGAAGAGCCGAATCAAGTGGAACTCTGTTTTCACAGTCAAAATAATTTACAGTCGACCCCCCTATAAGATCATAGATACGTTCCATTTTTTAGGAATCCGATTTCTTACGAGTCGTTCCAATCACAGCCCGACACGAGTAAAGTTTACGGACTACGGCTGATGAAAGGTTTTCTTCCATAAAATTAATCGATTCTAGACTAATCCAACTCAACATTTCCAAAATACGTATATATTTTTTGGAAATAATCCGTATAAACTACGCTATAAACAAAAAATTGTAGGATTACTTACCGAGTATGCACCATTCGACAACCCCATTGCTAAAGCTTGTTTTCGTCACGAAGCAGCACACCAAACCACGGCCGATTTCTAACAACTTATTTTTCTGCGAAAACTTCGTTGAACTTCGGAGACATCATTAATATAAATAATTTTAATCGCCGTTGAATAAGAAATGTTTCTTTCACAAGAAATGTATAAAATTACAGTACTGTATTAGACTTACGGTACCTAATTTACATACTCTACAGACGATAGTTAGCGTAAAAATCTCCGTAGCGTGGCACCACGCTAGACGGCGGAAATTATATATTTAATTATAACAAAGTTACAATAAGTTAATATATAATTATATGTACAGTACCTAATTTATATATAATTTATATAATACTGTCCAGACGATAGAAATCTCTCCGTAGCGTGGCGCTACGGACGGCGGGAAAGTAGTACGGCTGCCCGATGACGTTTAACGTAATTATAGGGGGTATTTTACTGTTTTTTACAGATACAGTCACAATTTTTCGCAGTTTTATAGGAATCGTAATTATTGGGACCGTAATTATAGGGGGGTCGACTGTATCTAAATCAATATATAAAATTACTTGTCCTGAATGACTGAGTCACTGATTCATCATTGCCAAGAGCAAACCGCTGAACCTAAAGAGGTGAAATTTGGTACACAGTTAGGGTACGTCAAGTAAACTCACACTAAGAAGGAATTTTTCGAAATTCCCCCGCGGGGAGGAGAGGGAGAGCATTAAGGTTTAACCGGAAGAACGGCTCTACTATACTATTTTAGATGCAACTTTTTGTTTTTAACTGCGTATTAGTAGGATACACCATGGGAATGCACACTAATAGAGAGGTTGCGGCCGACGTTTTCAACGCAAAAACGTGTGTCGGACGTTCAGCGCCGCCTTCCTGAGCCTAGAAGTGTGGGTTCCCAGATGAGGTACGAATTCGAGTAAACCGTGAAATTCTTGCGCGACACAAGATGTAAACAACGAGACTCGGAACTGTTCGAGTATGTGTCAAATTATCTGTCAAGGTCTTAGCGGAAGACAAACTCTAACACGAGCGAAAATGTTGGCCGAGATAAACCTTTTCGAACAAAAAATAAAGGGAAATTTTTGATAGATGAAAGATGAAAATGATTGTTAAATTTTTACACGTAAAAAAATGGTAAACAACGGCCTGAGTTATAAGTGCAGGTGTTATTGTTTTATAAACAGTCAGCGAGCAGAGTCGACAAAGAGGTATCAGATGGACACCTCAAATCGGACCTTTCCCGCGACCCGAAAAGGTTTCGTCTTGCACCTGCAGACAAAAAAGAGACCAATCGGGAAGCGAGGAATGGGACGAGGGACCAATCCGAAATGAGAATAGTGGGGGAAAAAACTATAAAAATCGGAACTTCAAGGGTGGAAGGAAGTCTCCTCTGGATTAAGCCTACAGTTGTGCTTTGTCTATTGTGTTGTGCCACCTAGGACGATCACCTAGGACGCCGCAGCTTAACACCGAACGTCTACATCAGAGGTGTCCAACCCGCGGCCCGCGGGCCGCATGCTGCCCAAGGCAAGTTCCAATGCGGCCCAATAAACGTGTAAACAAAACCGACAAATGTTTAATTTTTTTTATTATTTATTTATTTCAACGGCATAAACTCAGAAAAGAAATTTCACAAAGCCATAAACCTTTATTTATATTTTAGATTTGAGTGGAAATGAAATATTTTCATGTACTTGGAGATGTGTGAATGAGGAAGGATTACTAAATAAAGCTGCAGTTGTGACTCAAAGGATTATAGACCCAAATTTGGCGAAAAAGGAGAGAAAGGACAAAAGATAAAAAGTTGTCAGAAAGGTTAAATAGTTCTTCTGTTAAGCAAATATTGAGTCTTAATTTTCCAACCTTTCTCACTTCTTTATCTTTTGTCCTTTCTCTTCTTTTTGCGAATTTGGCTCTATAATCCTTTGAGTCAAAACTCCAGCTTTATTTAGTATTCCTTTCAGCGTTGCAAGATTTGGCTACATTGCGCCAAAT
>NW_019384418.1:741703-745882 GCF_000671375.1 Centruroides sculpturatus | reverse complement strand
TACAATAGCGACGATTATTATTTTAAAAAATTTTTGTTAGGCTTAACATCGATGAAAATTCAACGCAAAATAGGTTAATAGCGATATACTAATATACTAATTACATGGGATATAATAATATACTACACTAATAATGGATTTTTTCATACTTTTCGGTTATCCGACTTTTCAATTATCCGACCAACCCCAGTCCCCAATTAGGGCGGATAATCGAGGTTCTACTGTAGTTGAATAAAAATGCGCTTTAAAATGTTGTTTCGTCGCTTTTTATTAATCAGAGACTCAAATGAACCAAATATTTGCGTTTTTTCAAATAAATGAATTTATCTATTTCTAAATAAAAATTGATAGTGTCTGTAGAAGTAATTTTTTAAGATATCCTGTTTCGTGATAAAGTTTTAATACTTATTATTATAATTTAGACATGTTAATCCTTAAATATACTTGTATATTGGGCCACAAGTATATGTTATATATACTTGTGGCCCAAAACTCCTTGACTTCTTCCAATGCGGCCCAGAGAAACAAAAAGGTTGGACACCCCTGGTCTACATCGTCCAATGATCCTTCTCGTCCGCCCGGGCTACGACCAATCACCCGAACTCTCACCGTTTCATAGCAACACCGAGATTTTGGAATTGTCCAATATCGATGTAAGCATGAATTCGAACAAATAAACGGGTTTTCTCTTGTAAAACACTTGTTCTTCATTTGCCTCCTTCGCCACCGCCCACATACGCGGTTTCCCTTAGGCTCATTCTGACGCGAGATAAACTTTATTCCCCTTAAATTAACGTCGGCAATCTTACAGAAGTTTGACAATGGCATTTGGAACCTCAGTGGAATCATGCTCGACGTTCCAAACGCCATTGTCAAACTTCTAGGCTCAAAAGAACATAACGCTGAACGTCCGACGTACACGTTTTTGCGTTGAAAACGTCGTCCACAATCTCTCTAATAAGGGATTTTTTGAAATTCCCCAGCGGGGGAGAGGGAGAGCACTAAGGCGTAACCGCAAGAACGGCTTCTACTGTACTATTTTAGATGCAATTTTTTTTTTTTTTTTTAACTGCGTTCTAGTAGGGTACACCATGGGAATGCACACTAAGAAGGGATTTTTCGAAATTCTCCCGCGGGAGGAAGGAGAGGATTAAGGCTTAACCGGAAGAACGGTTTCTACTGTACTATTTTAGATGCGATTTTTTTGTTTTTAAGTATGTTTAGTGTTCATTGAGTACTTAGGTGTATTAAATTGATAACATTTCAGACATTGTTATAAATATTTCTATATATTTCGATTTTTTAACCAAATGTTCGAACCGTTTTAAATTCGAATTTGTTATTGCATATTGGTTCGATTATAGAATGATTGTAAACGGTCCAGAAAATTGATTAAATTGAAAACAGTTCTGCTATAACAGTTCGTTTGATTCTCGGCAATTCTCATCATTCTCGGCGGTAGGTGTTATATATTTTATAACAATTACTATGGTTGTTGAAATACTGAATATAAATGGAGTTTGCTTGTAAAACCTCCGCGGGCGAAGTTGCGGGTAACAGCTAGTTCGTTTATAAATCGTTTTGACTGTGAAAACAGAACTCCATTTATAACTTGCAACTGTAATGTTTGGTACTCGATTGCTTTTTGTTTTCCTTAATATTGCTGACTGTGAGTATAAAATTGCTTTGCAGAACCGATCACATGGTAACTCTTAGGTGAAGAGATCAGAGAGACTTTATTAATGAGAAGAATAGAAATACATTTAGGGCTTTTTGCTCCTCATCGATCCTATCTTTTACAGATGTGAAGAAATATACTGTCTGGCTATGCTGGTGACAACTGGACGATTAAAATAAATAAAACCTGTAAAAACTATAAAAGATTTTCGGACAATTTTAGGAACTTATTACTGCCTGTACTAGTATTTGACGTGACTTTTGAATAATAATATAGATCTAATAATATCGATTGTGTTTTGAAAGCAACCAAATCTTAATTTTCTGCATTTTTAAATTATTTATTTTATAATTACAGCAATCTCATTAGGAATAATGAATCCCCCATATTATCATTATGATTCACCTAAGTAAGTGATTTTATAATTTTTGTAAGAAATCATGATGTATTTTTAATTTCATTCTAATAATAATTTCAGATATCTTAACTTTGCTGGGATAGCTTCTGTAATTGGTCACGAATTTTCCCATGGATTTGATATTTTAGATGTTATTAATGGTAACATTATAATATATTTTTATACTTAGATTTTGTTAATTGAATATTATAAATTCATAGTTAGCTAAGTAACTCAATTTTGATAACGCTTATTAATTGATTAAAGCGATTCAAAATTCTGTTCGGGCTTGCTAAAAGCAAAGAATTTGCAATAAAGGAAATTTGATATTGTGAAAATATAGACTTTAAATTTAGTAGACGATCTACATATACGGAGAAAGCATTTCTCTGCACGTACAATTTTTGAAAATAGATGTAAAAAGATTTTGTATGAAGCAAATTTGATTAATCAATAATGATAGTAACTAAACTAAAAATCACATTATATTTTTAATTATTATTAAAGCAAACATTTTAAAAAACAATTAAAATGTTTAAAATTAATGAAAATTAATGAATTTACAGACACTGAAGACGCCTCACAGCAGATCTTTACTGCTGGAGTCGGAGTGTTTATCTTCATATATTCTTACTGCCGTTAATTTACATAGAAGTAAAATTACAAAAATCTTTTAACTTTTTGTAAAACGCTTCATTACGGTTTATTTTTGAAAACAAATATTTTAAAGATATTTTGTTGTGGCCGAGTTCGACTACGGGGAGGCTAAAAACTCCGACTGCAGCAGTAGCTTACAAGTAAACATCTGTGAGGTGTGCCCTTCAGTATCTGTGGAACTTTTTCATCAATTATGAACATTTTTATTGATCTTCGAGTTTTTAAATAAAACATCATGAATCCTTTTACAAAATTTTTAAAAGATTTTATAATTTAACTATCAATTATTATTATTATTTTATTTAAAGAAAGAACGGAAAATTCGACGAACAAAAACAAAAACGAAATTAAATGGCCTGAAGAATTTTTACAAGAATATAAACGCAGAAAATATTGTTTAATACATCAATATTCTCAACTTCCTTTAGAAGGAAATATGACGGTAGATTTTCATAAAATTCGTCCTATTATGAATTAATTGTTTGAAATATTAGAAAGGTATAACTAATGAATTTTTTTTTTTCAGGTGGACGGTAACGCAACGATACGCGATAATATTGCAGATAATAATGGATTAACTGTATCTTTTCGGGTAAAAAATTCAACAAAAAATTTTTAAATAATTTAGTAATACATAAAGAGAAATCCATTAATATAATTATTTTCATAGGCTTACAGAAAATATCTTAAACAACACGGCGAAGAACCTTATCTTCCAGGACTTGATTTTTCCAATAAACAAATGTATTTTATTGGATATGCTCAGGTAATAAATGCGTAAATGATAAGCTTTTCAAATATTAAATATAAAATATTGTAAAGCATGATTGTATGAATAGTATTAGTAGATCTACTATATTTATAAAAATGCACGTAACTTTATTTTTAGTTTAGAAATTAATTACTTTGAAAAAGCGGAGAGCATTCTTCAAGAAAACTTTTTAAAATCAGAATTACGATTACTACTATAAAATTTTCAGAATATTTTCTACAAAGGAAGGAAAAAGATACGAGTTTAACTATGCTTGAAATGACGAGAATTTTCATATATGGAATTGTTTTGCATAACAGAACATAAAATATTCAATCTTTATAACAGAAACTATTTTAAGAACGATTTTAATTTTTTAAGTAAAATTATAGACCAGGGGTGGCCAACCTGCGGCTCCCGAGCCACATGCGGCTCTTTGAAGGATTATTTGTGGCTCTCGATAGATGTACCCGAGTTCCCTTTTCATTTTTGTGTTATTATATTTTAAAAAATTATTATCGTTCCGTATGTGTTTCAAAATGTCTTTTAAATTACTAGCAACAAATATGAAAGACTAAGTGCAACGTTGTAACAAATTTCATTTCCGTCCAAGTTAAGAATGATATGACTCATCGAAAACTGCGCGAACGAACATAAACAGTGGCGTAATCGTCCGTTATCGACCGACTCCAGACC
>NW_019384418.1:724249-740805 GCF_000671375.1 Centruroides sculpturatus | reverse complement strand
ATTAATATTTTATATTTATAAAATATTATATTTATAAAATGCTAATAACGAGTAAAATCGTCATTAAGTGTGACCCTATTGGAGATACACACGACCCATTTATCTCTTTATCCCGACCTTTAATCACCAAACTTTAAATAGCATCAATCTCCATAATAAATAAACCTCTCTGAAAAATTTCAGAGATTTTACACAAAAAGCATAGGAGTTATTAAGCCTCAAACAGGGCAAACAAAATCGTGCTCCTCATACACACATACAGAAATTACCTCAAACTTTTTTGCATTTCTCGAAGTTTCAAGATGTCCAAAAATATAAAATTCTGGGAAGTTATTTTTAGCCGTATCGCCAAACATTTTATTTGTTATATATAACAGCCGGGAAAGTAAAAATGATAGCTGAAAATATAAATAGGAAGAAATAGTTAATAAATGAAGCAAGACAGGAAACTGTTTAACTCAGCACAGCGTGATTGATAATATCAATTAAACCATCAACCTACAGGTAAATATTTTAAATGGCGAGGATATATTTTGTGTTACTCAAGTTTTCATCCTAAAAACAATCATCTTAATTTCATACCAAAGCCAAAATATTGCAAATCAATTCCTAGAATAATTTTTTCTAACTTTTCATTATGTGGACAATAAGAGGGCCTATTTTCAAATCCTTAGTAAGTTCGGCTATGCCCTCAATGGAACAGCCGAGTGGGAGGAACGTGGCCGACAAATAACTTCTCGAAATTTTTTTAATATTAAACTATTCGTTTAGAGAATCAGATTCGATCGATTCCAAATCTCTTCAAAATATTTTTAAGCTTTGAATTATTATTTGTCGTTCGAGAATTCTCAGTTGTACGAAATCTCTCAAATCTTGTATTTTCTTTGTAATCATATTTATACACTGAAATACAGTGGTGCCTCGTATAACGTACGCCTCGAATAACGGACGCTGCGAATAACGGACTTTCTGTTTGACCGTTACGTGACTCGAGCAACGGACTTGCTGAGAACAACGGACTTTCCGTTCGGCAGTTGCGTGAGACGAACAATGGACTTTTTTCGAACAAGTGCGAATGATGTTTCCACTCTTTTGCCGTTGCCAATGACAATCTACTATTTTTAGGATATATTAGTATTATTAGAATGTATTATTAGTATATCTGAAGTAGAAATGTAATATGATATATGTTGATGATTTAAATAAACATTAAATGTAATGTAATATATGTTGACGATTCAAATAAACGAAATGTAATTGTGTAGATGTTGAGGTGGCGGGACGAAAAGAGGTTGTAAAAAACAAACGGAGCGAGAGTAGCTCGTAGAAGTNATAAATCAAATTCAGTAAATCGTTTTGCAGCCCATTTTGGATATTCATTTAACATGAACATTATATTGCCGAAGGTGTTAATGAAGAAGAGTTGCAGAAAATAAGCTATCAGATTCATGCAAATACCTGGAATCACCTTGAAAAATACAAAAATGAAAATAATATTGTTAAATCTATAATTAATTTACCTTAATGATTAGAAACAACGTTGTATTAAACAAAACTATATTAACAAACTATAGAAAATGAAAAATAACTTAATAAATTATATTTGAATAAATTTTATATTATAATTATAAAGTACCATTTGAAATACTTTGAGTTCTCCTGCTTTACGAACAATTTCATTAGCTTGACTAGCTGTAGGTAACGAAAAGCTATATGACGATGCTAATGTAATTGGTATGAAAAATTTAATTGGATTGATTTTCAGAGCTAAAGTCTATCAAAATATAAAATAAAGGAATGTAATCACTTATAAATCAAAGCATAATTTTGATTTGTTTAATTAATTAAAGTGATTACTAATTATATTGAATATATTGATTAGGTAACATACAATAATTATATACAACATAAGAACATAAGAAAGTTCTCTTACTACTTCTGTAATTATTGGTAACATTAACGCTGCTACTGAAATATTATTGAAGAATTCAGTTAGCATAATTGTTAATAAAACAATTATTGCTAACATAAGATTTACAGGAAGGATATGCATTTTTAAAACCCAACTGCCAAAAATTTTATTCAATGCATATATTATAATTGATACGTTTAAAATATTTTAAAAAATTGCCAGGACGAATTTAGATTTAAAAATATATATTTCTTAGTAGACTATACAAACTGGATGAGTCTATTTCATTCGGTCCTTTCACACGCTGTTGAGGTAATAACGATTCCATGGCGAATTCGACCTTTTATTGTAGGCTACTCGTCCGCCATCCAATGCAAAAGAAAGTTAAAATAGTCCTATCAGAAATATATTTTTTGTAAATAATTGGTAAGTTTTAAAAATTACAAATTATTACATTATAGATGTGGTGCGAAATAGTAGAATCATTGAAGAAAACATTTGAATTTGATGCACACAGCCCTGGAAAATACAGGTAAGAAAACATCAACTAAAAAGTAACAAATTATTTGTAATCAACTCTTACTTATATTTTTTTAATCAGGCTTCTTATACCTTTAATGAATTCTCCGGAATTTTCTGAAGTTTTCAACTGTCCCTTAAACAGTTATATGAATCCTGAGCACAAGTGCAGAATGTGGGGATAGAATTATTATTCTCATAAGTGTCATCAACATTAAAAAATTCAATTACTAGACGTTGTTGCGCTAAAATTTGATAAAAGTATTTTTTAAAGAAGTGCAATAAATAAAATATATGAAATCTAACATCTAATGTTTCATATCGTATTTGCCATATTATATAAACTTAAGAGGAAATTTTATTCTTAAAAAGTTTCGTAGTGCAATTGTGCTTCTTTACAATTATTCAATAGTTTTAGAATTGTATTAATTTGTTTAAACTCCCATATTGATAAAACTGAATCCACTTTGACTTTAATTTTTCTTCTCAAGTAATTAAAATAAATTTAATTCAAATGATTTATGTTCTTTTTTAAATTTAAATTAAAAATGTAGACGATTTGCTCACAACAAGACATATTTAAGTAATCTATCAATATTTTATATTTGAAAAGAATGTATGCATAGCATAAATATAATATTCTCAAAATACAAATCAATAACTAGAAAATAATCTTCAAATTATGTATATTTATAAATAGATATATTACAATTTAGTAAACTTAACGATTTCTTTATTTATTATATTATATTTCTTATATAGTTATGAATAAATATATAAGAAATACGATACATAATGAGTCACTGAAAACAAATTGTAAAAGAACAAAATTTTTTGAAGCAGAACTAAACAGCAGTAAATTTATAGTTTTTCTGATAAAATAATTTATTATAATTTTATAAATAAAAGTCGTCATTGCAGTATAATAGAATACAATACGTTATTGGAGATAAAATTATAAAGAAGATTTTCAATTTTTAATAGTTCGTACAATGAGATTAGTCAAGTTGAACAGTGATGTGAAAAAATGTACAGTATTTAAAGTTATAATTATTATTTGTTTTCCCAAAATGGCGGAAATATGTAACGATGATAAATCTGTTGTCTACGAGTTATTTTAATATGATTTCTACAATTATGAAATTGGAGAGAAAAGCATCCGGATAAAAATGGAGTCTGTTTCGAAAAATATATTATGAAACATATTGGTAGAATATTACATTTTTTTAAATGTTTATTATCAGTTCATTAACATTTTTTTCAATTGTAATGGTTTATTTAATTTAATTAACAAAAATAAATATTCATGGAAAATATAAATATAACAGAATTTAAATGATGTTAATAGAATGTATAAGTATCATTAATTTTCAATAAATCAAATTCAGTAAATCGTTTTGCAGCCCATTTTGGATATTCATTTAACATGAACATTATATTGCCGAAGGTGTTAATGAAGAAGAGTTGCAGAAAATAAGCTATCAGATTCATGCAAATACCTGGAATCACCTTGAAAAATACAAAAATGAAAATAATATTGTTAAATCTATAATTAATTNAACAAATGAAAAATGCGAACTAATGTAACGTCGTATGGTGAGTTTTTGTTCGTATCGTGGAGCAAAAATATGTTCAAATTTCATGTCGTATCCTGAAAAATTCGTATGCTGGGGCGTTCGTAACCTGAGGTACCACTGTATTATGGAACATATTGGTAGAATATTACGTTTTTTTAAATGTTTATTATCCGTTCATTAACATTTTTTTTCAATTGAAATGTTTTATTTAATTTAATTAACAAAAATAAATATTCATGGAAAATATAAATATAACAGAATTTAAATAATGTTAATAGAATGTATAAGTATCATTAATTTTCAATAAATCAAATTCAGTAAATCGTTTTGCAGCCCATTTTGGATATTCATTTAACATGAACATTATATTGCCGAAGGTGTTAATGAAGAAGAGTTGCAGAAAATAAGCTATCAGATTCATGCAAATACCTGGAATCACCTTGAAAAATACAAAAATGAAAATAATATTGTTAAATCTATAATTAATTTACCTTAATGATTAGAAACAACGTTGTATTAAACAAAACTATATTAACAAACTATAGAAAATGAAAAATAACTTAATAAATTATATTTGAATAAATTTTATATTATAATTATAAAGTACCATTTGAAATACTTTGAGTTCTCCTGCTTTACGAACAATTTCATTAGCTTGACTAGCTGTAGGTAACGAAAAGCTATATGACGATGCTAATGTAATTGGTATGAAAAATTTAATTGGATTGATTTTCAGAGCTAAAGTCTATCAAAAAATAAAATAAAGGAATGTAATCACTTATAAATCAAAGCATAATTTTGATTTGTTTAATTAATTAAAGTGATTACTAATTATATTGAATATATTGATTAGGTAACATACAATAATTATATACAACATAAGAACATAAGAAAGTTCTCTTACTACTTCTGTAATTATTGGTAACATTAACGCTGCTACTGAAATATTATTGAAGAATTCAGTTAGCATAATTGTTAATAAAACAATTATTGCTAACATAAGATTTACAGGAAGGATATGCATTTTTAAAACCCAACTGCCAAAAATTTTATTCAATCCTGACACCTAAAAATAAATATAAATATATATGAAGATTATAAACAAATCAATATTATGTATTTTATTTTAGTATATTTAGTTTAAAATACTTATACTTATTTATACACTAAGCTACATCCTCTTTACAGAATAATCTAAGGTTTCCAACAACTACTCTTTCTGTTATATAGAAAGTTCGAATGATAAGACAGATAAGTAACTTGTAAATTATTATATCTTCGTGGAGTCTAGCCATCACATGTAAAAATAATATACATAATACATAATCAAATATTGATAGCAAATTACTTTGATAACACAGGTATTTAGATTTATTGCATGCATACATCATTGCATGAAGTAACTAAATTTATATAGAATGTAAAAACATAGATATAAGCATTCAATTATGGTATTTACTCGCGTATAAGACGAGGTTTTTATTCATTTTTCACTGCTTGAAAAACTAGGTCGTCCTATACGCGCGAGCGAATAATTCTTTGCATTTTTGCAATAAGTTTTGTGTACCGTATATAATTCATGCTGTCATTATAGCAAGGTGCTATCGAAGTCAAGGCGAATGTCGCTTTCAGAGATGGTCCGAAAATAGCTGGTCACTTAGCAATGATTATAAATGTAGTTATTTTATGTTAGTTAAATTGGTATTTTTTAATAAATATTTGAATATTCTAAATTATTAAAAATAAACATTTTCCTGTCATGCATTATAATATTTTGGTTTTGCTACGAGGATATAAGGTGAGTAGAAAAGCATTCCTCAACAGCTGACAGTGAATAGTCATTCAGGAAATACTGCATTTCAAATGCCCTCGAGGGATCAGAGGACAATGCTTTCTGCAGTGACAGTAGGAGAATTGTAATACCCCGTTCGCACACAATCCACGACTCACTTCGATCTCGATTTACCCACAATCTGGATTGTGACTGTCGCCAGTGGAACGTCGTGCTGTTCGCACAGGTAACTCGCTTGAGAAGAACCCGGCTATTACACGCGATGATAAAATTGACATAACTACGCGGTAAGTCACGAACACCAACAAACAAAATGGAAGTTTTGGTTAGAAATAAATACTTTTTCTTGCCGTATATCTAATAATAAACAGATGTCATCGTCTCTCCAGATGTCTTTTTTATTTTTCTGTCGATAACCGGACACATGTTCAGCAGCCATCTTGTATTTTCTCGCGCGCGTGGGATTGTGGGATCTCTCTTATAACTGGATCTAGTTTCGAGAACTCTCTCCAGTCGATCGCGATTTAGCCTCGTTTCAGTCGATATTGAAACGGTCGAGAGCGTTCGCACCGCGGAACTCTCTCCGACTTAAGCCACAATCTAGATCGAAGTGCTCGGTGCGAACGGGGTATAACAAAGCTTTGATCCGAGTAGACAAAAGGTGATAGCGTCAAGAAAACAAGCTTAATATGTGCATTTATAATATTTTATGAGTGATTAAACGAAATAAAATTTGAATTGTATTAATAAGTCTAATTTTTTTTTTTTTTTATCTTTAAAGTCACACCTCGTCCTATATGCGAGACCGTATTATACGCGAGTAAATACAAGTATTTTAGTAATCTTACATTACGCCTGATTATTAAAACATTAAGATGATTATTTCTTGCTTTATTATTCCTTTCCACAAGTTTTACTACTTAACATTATTTTCAGTGTATAAAATCCCTTCTACGTCAATCGTACAACCAAGAACAATGTTTTTACATTTCAATTAATTTTTATGGAATAGTCACTCACTTCCTCTACCTTTAAAATAGAATGCACTTAAATATATTAATGAAACTGTTTAAAAATTAGTTAATTAAAATAGTATACATCATTTTTTAGAATGCTTTTTTTTTTCTTATTTGATAAATTTAACCTAAATAACTTAGATGATATTCTAACTTTCAGTTATATACAATTTTTCTTATTTTTCAGTACAAGAAAGTACGACATCAAAAGATATTAAACATAGTAATAAATACAAAACATTTGATAAATCGTATTGATTTGAATATACATTAAGAAGTAATATTTCAAAATGCTTACTTCAAGTCCTTTAGCCAAAGCAAATCCTCCTCCTATTAATATAATGACTTCCCAAGATGTATTTGTTCGGACTAATTTCCAATTTAATATTGCCGGACTCTGTAAGAAATGTTTTGGATCTACTGGAATAATGAAAAATAATATCACAGCAGCAATTATAGGAACTGAATCATTTACAAGTCTGAAATATTTTTATTGTATTTAGTTAATTTATATTATTAAATATTAAATTTTCAAATTTTAAAACATTTACATTTCTTCTTGTTTAAATAATGCCACCCAACCTGGCATATATTTAGGATTTCGGAACCACAGTGTTATTAAAATGAAAAATCCTAATGCAAGTAGGAATTTTTCCTGAAAGCTTCAACATAAAAATGTGAAAAATTGTTTAAAAATTTAATTAATGAATTTAAATCTAAACATAGAAGTATTAAAAGCTTACGTTAAAATTCCTAAGCTAACATATTCCTGATAAACAACTTCTTTTATAATATTATCACGGGTTTCTTCTTTTTGTTTGCTTAATATTATATGAAAATTTTTAATATAAAATAAAATTAGTTACAAAACAACAGCAAAATAGGAAGTTTCATAATTTAATTATATTTCTCATTTAATTGTTTATCATTGTTGCATTTAGGAGTATGACTCTATATTGAAAATAATTACTTTTATATAAATATTTTAAATATGCAATATAGACCAATAGTTCTATAAAAGCACTGTATATAATTCAAACAGTGATTTGCGAAATTCGCTTGTATGAATTATATAAGAAATGGAAATATAAAAATGTATAAATTATAAATATAATATGAAATATTTACTTATATTTCATGACTACGTAAGTCACCAAAGCCCAACCACTTAACATTAGTAAAAACATTCCAGGAATATTATATATAATCCACGAAGCAAAAGTGATCTCTGTCGATCCTGGAAAATATCTGAAAATAAATTTATATTATTTACTAACTACAGGTATGATTGTCATTTTTCAAACATTTTTAAACTGACATAAAGAGTATAATATTAATAATTATACTTTTTAAAATTAAAAAAAAAACAAAATTAATACTTACTCTTTTATATATTCTTTGAATAAAATATTTGATCCAGTGCTTACTAATGTTCCCATACCTCCTATACTTGATGCATAAGTTATGCTCAACATTAATGCTTGTTTTATTCTTTTAAATTGTAAAACGCCTCTAAAAATTATAAACTTTTTATAGTTAAATTTCGTCTCAAAAAAACGTAAAAAAATTATGAAACTATTTGGAAACTAAAATTAATATATGAGATATAAAATTTCACTATTTACGCTTCATTCTGGAAATCATCTTCCTTATTTTCATTTAATGCTGTGTTTAAAAAATAAATAAACTATTATGTTGAAAAATTAATAATGAAAAATAATCTTAATCAGTTAAAAAAATGTTTTTCAAAATATAAAACTTAAAATATTAGGAAAATTTCGAAGATAATTAACAAATTTTTATTACTTACGTTCATTGCTCACTGATTTACTTCTAATGTTATCTAAAATTTCTTCTGCAACAGCTACCATTAGCATTGTTGTTACAGTATTAGATATCCATAACGATAAAAACATAGAGTTTAACATAAATCCGAGTATTAACCTAACCATAATAATTAATTATTATATATATATATATATTTAAAAAGAATATATGAAAATTTTTATAATAAATTAACACTAACCAAGGAGCACCTTTATTCATTAATATCATGAAAGTAAAAGTTGCTCTTTTATGTAAGTTAGAACTTTGAATAGCATTTGATGCTATAAGTCCTCCTAAAAACAAGATGATGGAATCCTAATAAATAAATTTTTAAATAATTGTTTTATCAATTAACAGTTTTAAAATTAAATTTAGTAGATTTTATTTAAAAATAATTTTACATACATTCATATATAATTCACATACAACTTTAGTTTCGATGATATGTAGAAATGGAAACAAGACTAAAGGCATTAATGCCGTAATAACAGGAGGTATAATTTCGAACAGCCAGAATGTATATATTAAAAAGATGATAATTCCTGTTCTCACTTCCTAAATAAAGAATTTTATAACTTGGTTATAAAGCAAATTGAAACTGTATTTCTCTAAGTTTTACAATAATTATAATAAGTTTACAATAAGTTACAATAATTACAATAAGTTTTGCAATAATCAGCTACTTTAATTTGATAATAAATTTAGCGCTTAAATTTTTGTTTTGCTAATAAAATTAGCAATTTTGTTAATCATATTAATAGGATAAGAACTAAAAATAATTATATATTCAACATTAACGATAACCTATTACATTAGAGACTTGAGATATTAAAATTTTTCTTAATTTTCCGATCATTTCAAACGATTGAGGTTTTATTTATTATAGTTTTTGTGGGGAACAAAAGGAGCCGATTTATTTGATCTTGAATCTGTATCAATCCATAGTGAAGCAAGAAAAATAATTCGATTCATATAATGTTTTTGTTTCCTTTAATATTCCTTTTAAAAAATGTCAGAAATTTCAAACAGTTTATAACAATTAAACATACTGTATGTTATAATTATATAATATACTAGCAGACCCCGCCACGCGTTGTTGTGGCTCAAAGTGTATAAATATATAACACTTCCCCCGTGTGGGGGGAAATTTTTCGAAAAATTTCTTTTTAGTGTACATTCTCTTGGCGTGCCCTATTAAAACGGAATCAAAAACACAAAAAACCGCATCTAAAATAGTAGAAATAGAAGCAGAGTTCTTTATGGTAAGCCTTAATCCTGTTCATCTCCCCCCAGTGGGGGGAATTTCGACACGTATATTATATAAAAACACGTGCGTATTCGAATGCAGCGTTGTGTGAAAATTTCAAAGGAATTGGTAGGAACAAACGAACATTACATTTTTATTTATATAGATAGATAGATGATGATCTACTTTAGTCCATCCTCACAGAAAAGCAAACTTAGGGCGTCATACTCGTAGCGCCATCTGTTGGACATAAAAGCCAAACCTAGACAAAAATCCATTGTAGTTTTATTTAATTAATAAAAAATCTGCAGGTTTGATTAGTGGTAAACATTCCGGGGGTCATAAAGATGCTACAGTTAAAATTTGGTAAGGATTGGTTCAGTAGTTTTCACGGTTAGTGGTCACAAACGAAAAATACGTTGTCTCTTTATATAATAGTATAGATAACGATAATTCAATAAATAATCAACCAAAAGCAACATAAAATATGCTTATTGGATGGCTATTTATTGATCCATTCTTATAAGTTCTATAGAGTATAGACTATAGTCCGTTCTCTGTAACTTTGTGCATGAAATGAAGAAGAAAAAAAGGCCACCTCATCTTTGTACGCTACAAAGTTTATCCTTCTGCACTGTTGTAAAAGCAACAGCAGTGTTCTATTAAAAATGTTATGTCAATTATTATAAATTTAGTCTCGAAGAGAAAAGTTGAGGAAATATTCTAACAAAATGATACTGTCGTCTGTCCTTCCCGTAACTATCGCCATTTCTGAACTACTTTCGGAAGGAAGAAGAAAGACGATGTTTACTTTCAGCCAATCACAACTTCCCTTCATATACTGTACCACACATTTTTTTACAAATCAAATTTCTTGTTGCTCGTTATGAAAAACTGACAATTTAATTACTGTGTTTCAACCATTTCAACCATTTGATAGAGGAGTGCTGCAGCTTGTCGCCTTTCACTATTACTGTGTTTTCAAGCTAAATGATTTAATAATATCTGTGATTGAAAGTTTAACAATTGTTAGCAAAGGGTCCTGAATTTTGTGAACTATTTGGGAATTTCTTGGGGAAGCATGCACGAAGTTATAGGAAACGGACAATAGAAATTTGAATTTTTATACATATTCGAACTTTAAAACTAAATTTAAAAAGCCGTTAAAATTTAAACTAAATAAAGATGGAATACCGCCAAGTGTTGAAATAGAAACACACCTTATGATAGTGAATCAAAGAAATTTAAACAACACGGTTTCAGAAGATTTAAAACCGTTAAAATTTTATTTAAATACATTTTTCTGCTACATTTTAAAGATTGTTTATTTGCAAGTAATTCATAAATAATTAATTCTTTATATTATTTTACCGAGTTATTAATAAATTTTAAAATGTAATTTTTTTTCAAATTTATCTAAAATTTTCGAATAATAAATACGTAGAGATTGTAGTTGTTAAGTTTCTTCAAAAATATCGTTATTTAAATTTTAAAAATTTCTTTTGTGTTTAGAAAGACTATTTGTAATCTGATCTCGAAAAAATATTAAAATACTTTTTTAATTACATCAGAAATAAATATATTTTCACAAATTTCACACGTTAATAATTTATTTACAAAATGTTGAATTGTATCGTAATTTAAATTTTGAAAGTTATACGGTGGAACCTTCAATATAGGCCACTGTCTAAAAGTGGCCTGTATTGAAAGTTCCACTGTATTTTTCCAGAAACTGTTTTTTCTTTGGAATGCATACAAAATAACATCAAACAACGGCCATTGATGTTTGTGTCATTGGCTCTTGTTCACATGTTTTAGTGTATATGTTTTAAATAAAAATATTTTTAGAAAATCTTACCTCCGAAAATTTAAAACCTGGGATAATAAATAAAAGCATAAGCATTCCAATATATGGTCTTAATTCTTTCAGTTTTGTAATACATTTCTTAAAGTTACTTATCATTATGAACTCATTAATTATCAAATTTCTACTAATTACTTTTTGACCTACGTTTACGTTTGACAACTACTATCGAATATTCGAATACTTGTATTCAAACGAACATTCGTTCAGTGAAATTTAAAAATTAATTTCAAATTATAATATTCTAATGATATTAATATAAATATTAAAAGTAAAAGTTGCTCTTTTATGTAAGTTAGAACTTTGAATAGCATTTGATGCTATAAGTCCTCCTAAAAACAAGATGATGGAATCCTAATAAATAAATTTTTAAATAATTGTTTTATCAATTAACAGTTTTAAAATTAAATTTAGTAGATTTTATTTAAAAATAATTTTACATACATTCATATATAATTCACATACAACTTTAGTTTCGATGATATGTAGAAATGGAAACAAGACTAAAGGCATTAATGCCGTAATAACAGGAGGTATAATTTCGAACAGCCAGAATGTATATATTAAAAAGATGATAATTCCTGTTCTCACTTCCTAAATAAAGAATTTTATAACTTGGTTATAAAGCAAATTGAAACTGTATTTCTCTAAGTTTTACAATAATTATAATAAGTTTACAATAAGTTACAATAATTACAATAAGTTTTGCAATAATCAGCTACTTTAATTTGATAATAAATTTAGCGCTTAAATTTTTGTTTTGCTAATAAAATTAGCAATTTTGTTAATCATATTAATAGGATAAGAACTAAAAATAATTATATATTCAACATTAACGATAACCTATTACATTAGAGACTTGAGATATTAAAATTTTTCTTAATTTTCCGATCATTTCAAACGATTGAGGTTTTATTTATTATAGTTTTTGTGGGGAACAAAAGGAGCCGATTTATTTGATCTTGAATCTGTATCAATCCATAGTGAAGCAAGAAAAATAATTCGATTCATATAATGTTTTTGTTTCCTTTAATATTCCTTTTAAAAAATGTCAGAAATTTCAAATAGTTTATAACAATTAAACATACTGTATGTTATAATTATATAATATACTAGCAGACCCCGCCACGCGTTGTTGTGGCTCAAAGTGTATAAATATATAACACTTCCCCCGTGTGGGGGGAAATTTTTCGAAAAATTTCTTTTTAGTGTACATTCTCTTGGCGTGCCCTATTAAAACGGAATCAAAAACACAAAAAACCGCATCTAAAATAGTAGAAATAGAAGCAGAGTTCTTTATGGTAAGCCTTAATCCTGTTCATCTCCCCCCAGTGGGGGGAATTTCGACACGTATATTATATAAAAACACGTGCGTATTCGAATGCAGCGTTGTGTGAAAATTTCAAAGGAATTGGTAGGAACAAACGAACATTACATTTTTATTTATATAGATAGATAGATGATGATCTACTTTAGTCCATCCTCACAGAAAANACCAGTGGTTCCCAACCTTTTTTCATTAGTGTACCCCGTGACATGTCATATCTCTAGATTGTACCCCTCATTTAAGAAATTTAGTGAGTACCCGTATTGTTAATTTTACATATTGTAACTTTAAATTAAAGAAAAAAAAAGTAAATGAAAAAATGCAAAATAAATTTGTGATTGTTGCAAGGAACATACTTACCTAATAATTTTTAATACTATTAGTTTGTGATACATAATATATTATTTTTTCGGCCATAATAACTAACTTTTTTCTGTACCCCTAAACAATCTATCACGTACCCCTAGGGGTACGCGTACCACAGGTTGGGAATCGCTGATTTAAACCCATTACATGTAATAATATGAATAATAATATTATTAAGTTCATCACTTGAAAACTAGCCTTTAATTGGGCATGTTTTGTCTTTGTTGACATTACAGTACTTTAACAAATCAATCACAGACTTGTGAAAGTAATAAATTGCTGCGAAAAGCCCTACCTACAACTATCCAAGTAAAATGTAAATAATCTCTATAAATTCGCTTTTTTAATCGTTTTTAGCTCTTATCAGCTAATTTAATGTTCTTAGATAATATTTAGGCGAGTAAACATCATTTTAGAACTGTCAAGCTATAAACTTTCCGGAAAAGTCAACTCCCCGCCGTTACCTAATACGAGAAAATATGCAAATAATCGCATGCAAAATTGTGTATTATAGTCGAATATTGTAAAAATAGTCGAAATAATATAAAAATAATGTATAATGTACATTATTTGGAAGAAAACTTTTGTTTTTATTTTGACCCTCAGATGACTCATCCACTCCCCTCCCAGAGCGCTTAGTCTCGAGTTTTTCGTGTTACAACTCCCAACGTGTTGAAGGTGTCANAAGTTATAGGAAACGGACAATAGAAATTTGAATTTTTATACATATTCGAACTTTAAAACTAAATTTAAAAAGCCGTTAAAATTTAAACTAAATAAAGATGGAATACCGCCAAGTGTTGAAATAGAAACACACCTTATGATAGTGAATCAAAGAAATTTAAACAACACGGTTTCAGAAGATTTAAAACCGTTAAAATTTTATTTAAATACATTTTTCTGCTACATTTTAAAGATTGTTTATTTGCAAGTAATTCATAAATAATTAATTCTTTATATTATTTTACCGAGTTATTAATAAATTTTAAAATGTAATTTTTTTTCAAATTTATCTAAAATTTTCGAATAATAAATACGTAGAGATTGTAGTTGTTAAGTTTCTTCAAAAATATCGTTATTTAAATTTTAAAAATTTCTTTTGTGTTTAGAAAGACTATTTGTAATCTGATCTCGAAAAAATATTAAAATACTTTTTTAATTACATCAGAAATAAATATATTTTCACAAATTTCACACGTTAATAATTTATTTACAAAATGTTGAATTGTATCGTAATTTAAATTTTGAAAGTTATACGGTGGAACCTTCAATATAGGCCACTGTCTAAAAGTGGCCTGTATTGAAAGTTCCACTGTATTTTTCCAGAAACTGTTTTTTCTTTGAAATGCATACAAAATAACATCAAACAACGGCCATTGATGTTTGTGTCATTGGCTCTTGTTCACATGTTTTAGTGTATATGTTTTAAATAAAAATATTTTTAGAAAATCTTACCTCCGAAAATTTAAAACCTGGGATAATAAATAAAAGCATAAGCATTCCAATATATGGTCTTAATTCTTTCAGTTTTGTAATACATTTCTTAAAGTTACTTATCATTATGAACTCATTAATTATCAAATTTCTACTAATTACTTTTTGACCTACGTTTACGTTTGACAACTACTATCGAATATTCGAATACTTGTATTCAAACGAACATTCGTTCAGTGAAATTTAAAAATTAATTTCAAATTATAATATTCTAATGATATTAATATAAATATAATATATTATTAAACTAAATTATTTTAAAATAAATTCAGTTCTATAATAAAACCATATTGAAAATATTATATTATTAAAATTATATTTATATAATATATAAGTAAAATTTGTAATAATGCCCGCGTTCGAGACAGACTCGAGCGTGATACATAGCATTACAAAAGAAATGGGCGTTAAGAGAATTTTTTCTCATAATGCCCATTTCTTTAAAAAAAAGGATTAGTTCTTGTACAGTGTTTTTTACGACCTCAGCAAATTTCATAAGTTTTCTACCTGCGCGAAAGTTTTTTTATAACATTTTATTAATTAACATATTAATTGCTTAACTCTTTCCACCCTACAGGCACTAAGAGGGACTCTTTTAGCAAGCCCATTATGGGTTTGGCCAGACCCACAATGGGGCAACCGGGTGGTGAAGGATGGGGCCGACATATCCGGGCAGATCAATCCCAAAGAATTCCTGGAGCTTTTTTGACCTATCCCGATTCAAACCTAGTCCCCCAGAGCGGTAGGCTGCCACCTTGACCGCTTGGCCATCCAGCTCTGGTTCTGTGCAGTGTGGAATGAAAGAACAATAAACTTTGGAGTTTTATTTTCTAACTAAAAACATTTATTTTAAATTATTTTAATTTTTAAGTAGTTTTTAAGCGGAAATTAAATTTATATTAAATAAAACGGGCGTTAAGGAATTTCAAATATTTCGTAAAGTTAACAGAAGTTTACATTTTGAGGAAGCATAAAAATGTATTTAAAATAATTTAGTAGACTACTGTATTTTAATTATATACAGGGTGATTCAAAAGTCACAGAAATTTAAAAAAATTAATAACTGACAAACTACGAGGTATTTACAGTAAGATGATGCAGTTTTCACAGAAATGCTTAGAAAGAAGTGGGATTTATTTTTTTGTGTAATAAAAATTTAGTACGAAAATAGTTGCATTTCTTGCCATAGATGGCGCTTGATGAAATTACATAAAAGTTGTTACTAGAGCTTACACTAAAAACATTTTTATATTTTTATTCTTATTTTAACAAATTTTCAAATGCTACAGCGCCATACATGGCAAGAAATGTAACTATTTTGATACTAAAATTTTTATTACACAAAAAAAATCTCACTTTTTTTCTAAGCATTTCTGCCAAAACAGTATCATCTTACTGTAAATAATTTGTCAGTTATTAATTTTTTAAAATTTCTGTGACTTTTGAATCATCCTGTATATATTGTTAATGATTTAAACCAGTGGTTCCCAACCTTTTTTCATTAGTGTACCCCGTGACATGTCATATCTCTAGATTGTACCCCTCATTTAAGAAATTTAGTGAGTACCTGTATTGTTAATTTTACATATTGTAACTTTAAATTAAAGAAAAAAAAA